>NW_022437006.1:2341138-2369540 GCF_009761245.1 Sapajus apella
TAATATTAAAAAATAACTTTAAATATCCAACAATAGAATTAAGTCATATTCCCATAATACAGTATATAATATTTTGAATACTAAAAAACACCAAATACATACAAAACCATGGATAAATGAGTCAACTCTCACAGATACTTTGACTGAAAGAGGCCTGCTGATTCAATTAATATGAAGTTCAAAGATTGGTAAAAAATAATTTGTGATGATAGAGCTTTGCAGTGGGGTGGGAGTGGTATTGCTTGCAAACTAAGAATGAGAAAACCTTCTGAGTGATGGGAATATTCTCTATCTAAGCACAGGTTACTATTTCAAAGGTATATCCATACATAAAACATCATCAAGCAATTCACTTATAGCTAAAATATTTCAAGTAAATTACATAACACCAATATATAAAACTACCTGTAATATCAAGCTCAATTCTGTTTTTGTGGCCACATATGTGTATAATAAATATATTAATATAAAGTCGATGGAGAAGCAGCTATGCTTTCAGAACCATATGCTGGAATTCACAGGAATACTGGAAAGCTGTTCTCACCATCCAGCTATCTACATCTTTCTCCCTCTGCCTCATTCTTGAGTGCAGTTCTGTTTGATGAACTGTACGTACCAATACAAATACATCCTGTATGTACCAATACAAATACAGACTTCTTTGTAGTTACATCTGACTATTCTCAAATCTCTTACCCAGTAGAATTGATTGTCTCAAACTCCATGTTCTTGTGATGATTTTTCTTAACATAATTTTGTCAGGTTAATTATTTAATAAGAGGTGTTTTTTTCATATGTGCTTCCTCCCTGAAAAGATTATGAAGGTCTAGAATTGTATCTGATATACAATTTTTATCCTCCAAAACAGAGACAGTGCCTGCACACAATCCTGTTTGTATTCAAAAGACAATTTCTCTCTTCACCTTTCAGAACTCACAGAAATGGTTGCTCTTTGAGTTTATGAGTCTGCACTCTGTGTTCTACAGTGACAGAGAACTGAGCTTTTGCTTTTCAATGATATTTTCTTTGGTTATCAATATCAGTATTGTACTATGGTAGGCATCATTTAGTAGGCTATTTGTCTTCACTGGTATCCTTCCAGTTCTTTTACTGTTACTGCCTTATGTCAAAAAGATCTTCATCAATTGCCTAAACAGTAGTACTGGCTTCCTAATCCATTGTTCTGTATCTAATCTACCTTCAACTGTCCTATTCTTCATGATCTCTACAAACCATTCTTAACACTACAGACTAAAGATCTTTCTAAAGTGCTTACTGAACTAAGTGACCCTCTTACTTATTCCCACAGTAGCACTTATAACAACATATTCTATCTTTTTGTTCCATGCCTACATTCAGCAATACATAATAATTCAGAAAAGGGACTGTGCTTTCTTTAATATTCTATACCTATGATAATCCCCAGTGTCTATTGTTGCCATCTTTATGTCCATGAGTACCCAATGTTTAACTTCCATTTATAAGAAAGAACATGTAGTATTTGGTTTTTCTGTTCTGCCAGACGGGGGAGAGAAGGGAGGGAACAAGGACTGAAAAACTAACTGTTGGACACTATGTTCACTACCTGGTGACAGCAGCATTCATACTCCAAATCTCAGTATCACCCAATATACTCATGTAACAAATCTGCAAATGTACCCTCTGAATCTAAAATGAAAGTTAAAATTAGAAAAAAGCAAAATACATTCTATATCTAGCATACAGTACAAGGCTGAAACAGAGTAGATGCCCCTGAGTTGAATACATGAATACATAAAAAGGCTTTGATTTTCCACATGCAATCAGTCCCACCTATCATCTAAATCTGTACAGAGAAGTCTTTCTGAATCTATTCCATATATATAGATATAACTTTAAATATATATAACGTTATACATATACAAAATTAACTTAAAATATAAGTTAATAACTTGTATTATTATAACTTATTAAGTTATGTATGTAACTTTTTCCATATAATATTTCTTTTCGTATGTTACTGCATATGCACAATTGTGCACTTTGATCTTAACTTTTTGTTACTATGCTATTTAATCATGTCACTTCATATTAAAAGTTTTTTTTACAAATGTATCAGAAATTTTGGTGAACAATCAGTTGTACCTTTTATATACACTTACATAATATACTCGGTAAAATACCATAAACAATAATCACATATTATTGAAATATTTGTTTAGTAATTACTATAACTAATAAAAGCTTACCAAGTTTTAAAATTTAGTTGCTATTTAAGGAGAGTTTAATTTACAAAATTAAGTAGAAAATTCCACAAAACAGAAGTTTACACCTACTATACAGCCCCTTTTAATCTCTCAGGTGTCCCCCACAACATATACATGTAATATGACACATAAAAGTATCTTTTCCCATGGGATCTCATAATTTAAAGAATGAAACAACTAACCATAAAGTTACAATGTTGAGGAATGGAAATATGAATGATCCTTTTTCACTTACATACTAGTGGATTATTTGATGGCTGATTTAGCACAGAGGTTGAAGCTCCATTGGAAATGTGGATTAAGACAATGAAAATGAAATATGATGTGACTGACTGATAGGAGGAAACAGCTGTTCTTATAACTTAAAATGTTTTATGGCACACCAGTTATAATTCAATACCAAAACCCTAAGAAAAGTAATGAAATTATGGTAAGGTACACTGATTTCCTTGAAAATAAGGATGCATAATCAAAGACATATTAAAGAGGACGGTAATAGCTGAAAAGATGTTCTAAAATGTTATTTCAGGAAAAATACTCTTCTTCATAATATTAACAAAACATGAGTAGCCCCTGCTGGCTTGAGCACCAAGCCATGATTTTCCAAAAATCAAATGCTGTTTTGACTTTATTATTCTAAATTATGATTTGGAAGAAGGCATGTTAATCAGAAGTTTATAATGACTACAGAAGAAAAAAGAGGAAAAGCCGTAGAATATTGTGAGTCTGAAAGAAATGGATGATAATCAGTCTTCTTAAATATTTTCTACTTGCAAAGCAGCTATGTCACAGTGTCTATCAAACAACAGATAAAATTTTGTAAACACACATAACACTTGCTTCCTCAAAAATAGCTATGAATTCTTTTGTCAAATTATACAGCAGTCATTTCATAGAATTTCTTTGATTGTACTTCATTTAATACTGCACATCTGCCATCATATATTTGTACCTTCACATACAAAAACATACACATTTTAAGAAGAGAAACACTTTCTCTGAATAATGCCTTTCTTTCTATATTTTTACTTTAATTATTTTTATGCCTTTTAAAGAAGAAAACATTTGCTCGACTTTGCCAAGAGATATGAATAGTTAAAGTAAAAGAACAATTGGCTACTTTTCAATAACTGGTGGTAAGCAAAGCTGGTTAGCAAGCATGCTCTTAATCTCCCTGGGCTGGCAGTACATGTTTGCCAGTAGCTCCAATGAGTTTCTTACCATTAATCATCTTTAACTCTGTGGTGCAACCAAAGCAGTTGATGGGTTATTCTTTCTCAAAGGCAAAAACGTAAACTCCAAATAGAAACCTAAAAGGTTAATCATTTCTGAATATTATAACTCCCTTGTTTCCTACAAATGCAAAGCCTTATTTAAGCCTGTCTTTAATCCATAAAAAATGTTCTTCAAGAATGTGAAAGTGAGCCTAAGGAGAATGAAAATGAAGGCAAAAAAGACTTCTCTAATGTGCAGAGCAACTGTACATAATGTCAAGAATACCAAAATAGAATCAGAGTTGTCACACAGCTGGGTGAACCTATGCAAAATTCTTCTGAGCTTTATTTTTATTTTCTGCACTGTCATTATTAATTGCCTTGGAGAGTTTTCCATGCCCTCTGTCTGTTCTGGGACTCAGAAACACAAGTCTATACCTGCAAGAACTTTTTTTTTTTTTTTTTAAGAAAAAGAAAAGAAAAGAAAAGAAAAGAAAAGGAAAGAAAAGAAAAGAAAGAAAGAAAAGAAAGAGAGAGATAGAGAAAGAAAGAAATAAAAAGAATGAAGGAGAGGAAGAAAGAGGAAGAGGAAGAGGGAGAGAGAACGGAAGTGCTGCTTTATTGCCCAGGCTAGAATGCAGTGTAAAAATGGGTATTGAAAACCTCTCTTATACCAATAATTGTGCTTAATAAGAACTTTTTACATACACACACACACACACACACACACACACACACACACACACATATAAATGTTACTATGTTATTTAATCATGTCACTTCATATTAAAAGTTTTTTTACAAATGTATCACCTGCAAGAACAGAGTGGGTTCAGGGTAAACAGTTTAATTTTCAATATTAACTCCACCACTTATTTCCTGTGCAAACATGAGTAAAGTTCTTAACTTCTTTGTGCTTTTGTTTCATCATTGGCAAAATAAGGATAAAAATTGTACATATATAAATAGAATGCAATTATTAAGGTACAGGTTCTGGAGCTAAGCTATTTGGATTTAAATCTTGGCTGTGGTATTTGTTAGCTGTGTTACCCTGAGCAAGTTACTTTATGTTACTGTGCCTCAAAGTTTTTTCTCATGTGTAAAATGGATACTCCTTATAAAATAGGGATTTACAAATATTTTATTACATTTTGTAGGATGTTAAAGTGATGTTTGCCATGTAAGAACTATTCAATACTTATTAGCTGCTCTTATTGTTATTATTACTCTTATTAGTATTGAAATTTCTGAGTGTGCTTCCAATGAACAAAATCCTTTATCCACAGATTATTAAAAAGATAAGTGAAACAAAGAGTAAATATGGAGGACACAATATTGCTTTTATTACTAACTTTTGGCCTGAGAGCTTAGTAACTCACACTGAACACTAGAGATACAGTGATTTACAATCCTCCACTCCTACCTCAGAGCAGCTTCCACATGAGGCAGCACTTGCAGAAACTTACATTATAGAGGATTAAGGAATCTGCCTTCTGCAGCTAGGGCCCCTTTTAAGAAGAAGAGACTATAGCTAAAGAAATAGATCTTCTCAAATTTGCCTTTATGAAAAGTCATTCAACCTCCCCAAAGGCAAAATGAATAGAGTGCAGGTGAACCTTAGGTTATAACAATAGAGCCCTATTTGCAGGAAGGAAAAAAGCAGCAGAAGAAATCTTCCCAAATGACACAGTTGTCATCATCATCATTATTATCCCCACCATCACTAAAGGTGCCTCTTCAAAGAGGCACCTAGAACAGGGCATTTCCTTTTTCCTTAATACCTTTTAAAATATATTTCATGTTCCTTATATTCACGTATGTATTACACTAAAAGCTAGAGAACTTAAATGTTGCTGGTCCCTTAGTCATGTGGCAAGCTCCCTTTTGGTATGCATACTTGCTAATATAAATTGAATTGGGAGTTACTTATAATCATTCAAAAAGAGTAGTTAATATGCAGTTACTATCTCTCTTTTGCTAGGCCAACGAATTTGCCTTCTCTTGTACTAAAATAGGGATGTGATCATAATCACTTGTTCAGATTGCTGGAAAAGGAGCTGTCTACATACTCTTGTCAAATGCCATGGATATAGTTCAGCTTATTTGGTGGGAAAAGGAGACAATAAAATCAATTTGAAGCATCTGGAAGATAACAATGTAGATAAAAATAAAGGACATTTACTAACAATAAACAACTCAAAAATAAATTAACATAACAATTCAATTCACAATCTCATAAAAAAATTACCTAGGAATAAATTTAATGGAAGCTTAAGGCATGTGCAATGTAAACTATAAAAATCATCAAAAGAAATTAATATATAAACATAATATATTTTCCATTTATGGATTAAACATAGTAATTGGCAAAACTCCAGATGTATTTTAATCAGAAATTGACAAGCTAATCTTAAAATTCATATGAAAATTAATATATTCAAAATGGTAAAAAATATCCTGAGAAAAAGCAAAGTGGAATGACTCAATTCCGAATTTTAAAGTTTACTACAGAGCTACAATAATCAAGAAGGTATGGTCATGATATAAGGATATATAAAGAGATCAGTGGAATACAAGGAAGATCCCAGAAATAGTCCATCAGATTTGTGGTCAATTAATTTTTAACAAAGGTGCCAAGAAAACTCAACAGGAAAGAAATAGTTTTAAAAAATCAGTGTTGAGACAATTGGCTATCAATATGCAAAAAGATGAATTTGGACAAGGCAAATAGTCCAACTAAAAAAATGGGCAAAGGATTTAAATACATACCTCTCCAAAGACAAAATAAAATGGCTCATCAGGATATAAAAAAATGTTCAACATCATTATTTATCCAGGAAATTTAAATCAATCCCATAATAGGATACTATTTTTTCCTCACTATGATGTCTATAATCAAAAAGACAAACAATAACAAATGTAGCCAAACATATGGGAAAATCGAAACTCTCATTCCTTGCAAGTGGTAATGTAAAATCCTCAGCCACTTTGAAAAATAGTTTGACAGTTTCTTAAAATGTTTAATCATTGTTACCATTTGACCCAGCAATTCTACTCCAAGTATCAAATAAATACATGGGAAAATTCATAACTGCATTATCCAAAAATTGCTAAAATTTTGAAACAATCTAATTTTCACTAATTGGTAAATTAGATAAACAATATTTGGCACACCTATACAATGGAATACTATTCAGCAATAAACAGGGACAAATACAGATGAATTAACTTCAAAAATATTATGTTTAGTGAAAGAAGCCAGACACAAACGAACACACATTGAATTATTCCATTTATATGAAATGTCCACAAAATGCCAAATCTATATATTGAGATGGTGGATTAATAATCGTCTAGGACTGGGAATTAGAATGGGAAGTGACTGTAAATGAACATGAGATTTCTTTCCAGAGTAATGCAAAAGTTCTAAAATTACATTATGGTATAAAATATATTACAACTCACTGAATTGTATGTTCTATGATTCTACATAGAATATATTCTATATTCTTATAATGTATAACATTCTTGTGATGTATAACATTCTTGTGATGTATAACAATGCATTCTATATTCTTATAAGGTCCTATAAGACTCTATTACCATGATTTGGTGATAAAAGTCCTAAAACACTTTACTTCCCATATTCCTGCAGTATTTTTCAGCTACAACTTATTTTATTAATATGCACAACAACACAAATTTTCTTCTTTTTCTTTTTGTTCTGAGCAATTAACTCAGTATCTGTCATTCTATGCACTTTAAAACAGTTCAATTATATTAAATCACAGATAAGTCTTGCTGAAAAGACTGACACATCATCATTTGAACAAAACTCAGAATTCTATCTTTAAGATAGATCTCTGGCTGGTAGGTGTATGAATACTCATTTTGAGTTTCTCATTGTTTGCAGACAGGTTGTCTTCCTTAATTCACGATGCAGGAAGAGTATATTAGTTTTCTGTGCTATGACTTTCACCTGCTTCACCTCCTCTCCCAAAAGCCATGTCAGAAAGAAATCTTCACTTTTCATTGAATAAGGTGACAGAGACAGATAGTGAAATGCAACTTCTTAGATAAAAAAGAAAGATAATAATAATAGATGTTTCTGGAAAAGTGTCATTTCATTTTATTTTTGAAATTTGACTTTCTAAAACTCCTTAATAGGCAAACAAAATAATAAATAATTACATATGACTAACAGAAAATCAGTTTGGAGTCAAATCAGTGTCACACATCAATGGTCCCTAAACAGTGAACAGCTTATCAAATACAGAATGTCCACTCACCATTATATGCCTGATGAATCAGAAACTTTAAGCATTAGAGACTAGTTTGAGAACCCAAAGTTGGCACTTTTTTGTATTCTTCATAATTTAAACCGTATAAAGTTGTTAAAGCTTGACAATATTTTACATTTGAAGTGTCAACTTTATAATAGTTCCACCTAATATTTAGCTCAGTCACATGAGTTTAGTTTTTAAATTTCTCTGAGTGATGTTCTGAAAAACATATGTTCACACGTCTGGCCTAAAATCCACTAAATTAGAATTCTAGAGCAAGGAGATTCTGTTGCTCTAGTACCTTCAAGAAACTATCCTTTGAAAGTATAAGTCATTTTTCATGCATAAGTTGTAGAGGTTTGGAAAAGGAACAGCATGGTGATGCCTGTTTGTGAATAAAGAGAACTATAATTTTTTGACATTTAGGATTTAAAAACAACAATTGCTTAAAAATCAAGTCCTTATATAAATATCTGACAATCTAGAAAATGAAGCACTGAGGTGAAATTTAAAGATGTGCTTAATATTTATATATTGAACCAGAGTAACATGTACTTTCTAAACATTCTGTTCATATCTTGCATGAATTTATGAGCACAAACCTGAAGGAGAAAATTTTCCATATTAATTCTAAAGACTGTTCTTGCTTTGGAATTAGATGCATGATTACGCTTCTGTTACACAGGCAGGGGACTGAGTAGAATTTGGCCGGACAGTAATTCAGGTTATGTGGCTGATGCAATGGCCCCCTGAATGGCTTGATATTTATTTGAATCACTCATGCTTGTTTTGACCCTTGGTTCTCTGCTCTCTTACTGCAATTGGTTACTCCGCACCCAATGCATTTTTTTTTTTGAGACAAAGTCTTGCTCTGTCGCCCAGGCTGGAGTTTAGTGGCACCATCTCAGCTCACTGCAGCTTCTGCCTCCTGGGTTCAAGCAATTCTCCTGCCTCAGCCTCCTGAGTAGCTAGAACTATGGGCATGCATCACCACGCCAGGCTAATTTTTGTATTTTTAGTAGAGATGGGATTTCACCATGTTGGGTAGGATGGTCTCAGTATCCTGACCTCATGATCCACCCACCTTGGCCTCCCAAAGTGCTGGAATTACAGGTGTGAGCCACATGCCAGGCCCCCAGTGCATTTTTACATACATACAAACACACACTCACACAGACAGCCCAGTCTGACATGATCCATGTATCTAGCTCTCTCTCATTTGGATGTTTCCTTTGGCTTATGTTTGTCCAAATGCCTTTGGAATATCTGTACTTGAATATCATAGGACTAGAAATGAATTTGCTTAAGACTGAAATTATTTGTGTAACGAGCAGACAATTTTGTGGTATACACACTTGGAATAATCCTACATATTTGCTAACCAATAGTTTATTTTTTATATTCAAGCCCCATCTCTGATAGTGTTATTGGTGGGGTGTTGGTGAACTTAACATGACTAGTGGACTTACAGTAAGCCTGAAAATGAATGAATACAGTTCTATCCCAAAATATTTTAGTTTCCTTTGGAATAAAGCAGTTTGGTTTAACATAAAGGTTCCATTCAGGATTCAGCTCAATCAGTGGCCAGGTCAAAGCCCTGCTATCCAAACTCAGGCAGAGTTTTGTGAAGAGCCTTCAATGGCCTGTGACCTAGATGTGTGGGTAGGGGAAAGTTACATTTTCATCCTCTGGTATCCAGTTTTCATGAGCTGCACCTACTCTTAGCAAACATCTGGGGACAGGAGATGTAGAAGACAAACAATACAATATCAGAACTTCAATTTGGAACATTTGTGGGACTCCAAGTTTTTGCTGCCAAAATATAGAAAAAACAAAACAGCAAACAACCAAAACAGCTTTAATTATCATTAGCCCTATCTGCTGCTGGTGAGCAAATGCTGGCTCTGTTGGGAAGAACATTTGTTGTTCTCAGGGCACTGCATGGGTGAGGTGAGATGAGGGGCACAAACTCCTGCACAGGCACATCCCTCCCCTACACTTATTCATAGTGTGTTATCTGGCCCTCCACCCAAAGATGACTCCTCCGAAGCCTCAAACTCTGATGTGCAGCTTTGTAGAGATGCCTTCAAGATAGTGTGTAGAAGTTCAGTCAGGGTGGTGGGAGAAATTTTAGAAAACGCAAACCTTATTAGAAGGATGGAAGGTTTTGCAAAAGCCTGGGGAGAGGTTATGGCTGAAGGCAGCAGAACCCTCTTATCTTGAGCTAATAGCATAGAGCAGATAACAAAAGAATGTAGAGGAGTTTATCTAAATAGGTTGTTTACTAAGGCTAACCTTTGAACATTCATGGGCAGAACTGCTCACTATACGGAAGACTAGCAATGTTAATTACCCTCTAATGGTGTTTACTTGAGACCTTTGTCATTTAATCTGTACTAAATAAATGCAAAGGCCACCAGCTTATGGTGGGGCACTGCTGACTTTGGCAGAGGGCCCCTGGCCACACTGACTGACAAGCCTGTGTCAGTGTATATTTTTAATCTGTTCCTTGGTCAAGTCTGCTGGTTGGACTCAACTGTTGGTGCTCCTGCATGAGGAATGCTGCAATGGATCATGGATCACAATAGAACTCTCAAAAATGAAGGTGAAAAGACTATGTAGTTGGTAAGTCAGTAAGTCAATAAGTCAGTAAGTCAGTAAGTCATTCGTTCCCGCTCAAGATTTCTAAGTTTGAGGGAAATGTTCAGGATAGGGTTTCATCATGGGACAACAGGTATCCACTCAACATATAAAATTATTAAGAACAGCTGCTAGCTGAGCTCAATTAATGGACCTAATGCAAACTGTTGTTTCCCAAAGCCCATGGTTCCGAAAAGAAGGTACACTAGACATAGAACTCTAGGAACGCGTGGGGAGAAATCTTAAACAGAATCATCCACAAGGGTAATGAGCCCTAGTAACATATCTAATGTTATGGGCCTTAGTTAGGGCTGTTATGGTCTTGCTCTACACAGAAGTGCCTAAAAAGGGAAGTGAAGAGGAACCATCAACTACCTTACCGCCTCTCTCAGCCCAGAAATTACCAGGTAAAAATACCAAAGAGGAAACAGAGATTTTGCCTGAGCCCCCTCCCTCAATAAATTGGAAAAAAGACAAGGGATACACTGCAGCTATGGGACCCTGCCTTATGCAAGCAGCATTGGAAGGGGAGCTCTTGGCCTGCCCGGTAATGCAAGATCAACAAGGCAATCAGTTGTACACGTACAAAGAGGTAAGAAAAAGAATTAGAGAAAACAGAGCTGCTAGCCCATTTACAAAAGGATTAATTGAAGCCATAGGAAACAACTTCCGT
The DNA here is from genome assembly GCF_009761245.1 of Sapajus apella. NCBI lineage: Eukaryota > Metazoa > Chordata > Mammalia > Primates > Cebidae > Sapajus > Sapajus apella. The sequence continues at coordinate 2,352,195 of NW_022437006.1, forward strand.
ATGAGTCCATGGACATGGTCAGTGTTAGCTAACACAACTTTGGACGCCAGTCAGTACCTCCTCTGGAGGGCAGAATTTAATGAATTATGTGAACATAAGACCCCTTTGTAATAATGGCCACTGTTATTACCCCTCTCTTATGACGTGGCTCTCTCAAGATCTTATTTGGGTAGAACAGTAGCCTCTGAAGAGAAATCACAGACAGCCTATGAATTAGTTGAGAAGCAATTAAAAGCTGGCCATATAGAACCATCTAACAGCCCTTGAAATTTGCCCGTTTTCGTCATTCCCCAAAAGTCTGGCAAATGGAGACTTTTGTGTGACTTGCAGGCTATTAATGCTAAGTTGCAGCCTATGGGCCCCCTTGAACAAGGCCTCCCCGCCCCGTAGTGACTCCTCAGGATTGGCCTATAATTGTTATTAACATAAAAGACTTTTTATACTGTTCCCCTTGCAGACAGGACAGAGAAAAACGTGCATTTACGATACCAGCTATCAATAATAAAAGGCCAGCTTGTCAATTTCATTGGAAAGTGCTTCCTGAAGGAATGCTGATCAGTCCTACAATGTGTCCATATTATGTATATCAGGCTTTGCTCCCAGTAGAAAAGAATTTCCTAACTGGAATATTGTTCATTTTATGGATGATATTTTATTAGCAGCCCAAAGGGAGCCAGTACTTTTAAGTTTATATACCTCTGTTCAAAGGAATACACAGTTAAGAGCTTTAATCATAGCACCTGAAAAAGTACAAATGTCCTCTCTTTGGCAATATCTGGGATACATACTAACTTCCCAGTCTGTAAGACCTCAAAAGGTTAACTTAAATACTAGCAACTTACATAACTTAAGTGATAATCAAAAATTACTGAGTGATAGTAACTGGATTCACCCCACCTTGGGCATAACTTACAGACTTGATACCTAATAGACATTCAATTAATATTTAATAAACTTAAATAAATGTAATTTAATTTAATACAAATAATGTGTTTGCTATGAATCTCTACCAGCAATACGTATATATTTAAAAGATTATAAAAGTAGATCATTGAAAGTCTTCATTATCTATTTTTGTATAATCTATTTTCAAATTTAGGAATACAGTGGAGTTGTCTTGGCACTTATTTTGGAACAGTAGTTTTAAAAGCTCTGACTTGTACTTACAGAACATTACAAAAATTAGATCAGCAATGAAATAATTGTGTGACATTAAGAATAATTAATTCATTTAATAAATATGAATCATTAATATGGACTAAGAAGAATGAGAGGTAAACATGTGGTCTCGTTTCACGGAGTTTCTATTTTGATGACACACAGGTATTAAACCCCTAAAAGAATAAACATATACTATGTCACTCAGAGATAAGTGCAAGAAGAACTTCAAAGAAGGAAAATGTGATCAATAAGGGGAGGTGTCTCAGGAGAGATGGGGAGGGGTACTTTGGCTAGAGGTGAGTCATGATATTTTGATTAACAGAGGTTCTCAGTAGGGAGGCAGGAAGTAAGATGAAGTTTGACGAAGGATGATGATGTTGGGTATAATCTATTCTATTTTATACATCCGGATAGTTTCTGATATACTCATCCATTGGAAAAGCGAAAAATAGGTTATTTGTATGTAGAGAAACTGATATACTTATGATTTTCAATTTGCCTCATTTAAGGGGTACAGAATCCATTTAGGAAAAAACTTAAATTAATTTTATGTATGTGAATACTTCCATGATTTCAAATATTTTCTTCATACAGAAACATTCAGAATGTGCCTTGTAAACTTTAACTTTATACAAAGCTCAATTCTCATTGATCTGAATAATGAGGACCGGAGAACACCAGGGAATGCAAATATAGATCAAATACCAACATCACAGTTAAAATGTATTGCAAATTTGGTTTGCCAAAATTATACACAGTATTTAGAAATGTAAATGTTATTCTGGAAACCTTAAAATATTAAAAATTATAATACAATAATTTTGCAATATTTAATATCAAATAAATTGTTAACAAAGACAAGACAGAAATGTATCTCTTAAAAATCATTTATCATTGAGTCCAATCTCTTATCCAAGCCCTTTTAGGTTGAGTAGAAATGAACCAAATCTCTGGGAGAGATACATTAACAGCTCAAGCTTATTTTTTTCTTCTTGTTCCTGATCAATACCAACAATTCTAATTCTGTGGAGTTGGAATCCACAATCACTTTCAACTCCTTTGTGCTATGCCTTGTTCTTTAGAGTGCTGTTACTAGAGGAAAAGGGAATATGGTTCCTGGAGGGATACATCTGACATGATATAAATTATATTTCAGATGATATTTATTTGTTTACTCAATAATTCCTTCAATGAATACATTTATTGTGTATTTGTAGAGATGAACAAAATAAAGACCTTACATGTTGTTCTGTATGTTATCTTATATTTATTTTTGTGTATTACGTTATATAGTCATGTATTCTGTATGTCTGTGTCATATGTATTTTTTATCAAAGTGGATACACTTAAGGTAAGGTGATCTCAGTGCAGGAGTTGACCTATGTGCTTAGAAAGAAACAATGTTTTCACCTGCCCTTTTCTAAGAAATAAGGAAAGTAAATTACTTAATGATTACTAAGTTGAATTTTCATAGAGGACACGGATTTCTATTACATGTACATTGACGCTCAACACCATGGTGGAGGTAGTGGGACACAGGCATGTGTGCTTTAAATGAAATCCCCCACATTATTTGCTAGGGTCTGTTGATGGAGGGCGGGGTGGGAAGAACATTAGGGAAAAGAGCTGATGCATGCTGGGCTTAACACCTAAATGATGGGTTGACAGGTGCAGCAAACCACCATAGCACGTTTCCCTACACAACAAAACCTGCACATCCTGCACATGTACCCTGAAACTTAAAAATAAATAAATCAATAATAAAATGAAAAATCCACTGGATAGCCTTAAGATTGGATACAGAAGAAGAAAGAGTTGATACATTTAAAGATTTATTACTAGTTCTTATTTATTCTGAAGAATGGAAAAATATAGAAAATAAAGCATGAGTAATATGTAGAAATGCATTATGAAGTGTACCATGGGTGTTATGGAGTCTGAGAGGAAGAAAAAGAAGAAAAAGATTTATATATTCTTAAAGAAATAATGGTCAAAAATCATCCAAACTTACTAACAAAAATATCAACTTATAAATACAGGAAGCATATTGAACCTCAAAGTATAAATATAAATATCCTGAGGTACAACACAGTCAGACTGGCAAAATCCAAAGATAAAGGGAAAATTTTGTAAACATCTAACAAGAAAAGATATATATCGGATGCAGGCAAAAACCATGCAAATGACAGCATAACCTTAATAAGAAATAGTGTAGATCTGAACATAATGGAATATCATTATTTAAGTACAGAGGATGGGGTAATCAGTTGGAATTGTGTGTTCAGTGCAAATATCCTTAAACTATAAGGGAAAATTTAAGACAGTTTTCAGATAAGCAAATTCAATTTTTTTTTACTAACAGACATACAGTATAAGAAATATTAAAATTTGTTGTTTCCAGTAATGAGTATTCACATATCATGAAAATGTGTATGTACAGGATGGAATAAAGACCATTAGAAATAGTGAATCTATGAGTAAATATAAAAACTACATTTTTCTTCTTAGTTTCTTTAGAGGCCTAAAGACTTTCTAAAACAAAGATTTTAATAATCATTGTAGGGTTTTATATATATATGTATATATATATATATAAACATATATATATATATACATATATGGCAATTTATTTGAAATATCACAAGTATAGGGGATTAAAGCAAGCCATACAATTGCCAGATTTTTACATTTCTTGTGAATTGCCATACCTATCAACCTATAAAAAGGATGCATATTATAATCCCTAGAGCAACCAATAAAATAAAAAATTGTAGAGCTTAGAATCCCCCCAAAATTACAATAGAATTTTAATAAACATTTGTTTTATTAGACAGCAAAATGAAATGAACAGATCAACAAACAGATTTTGTGTTGAATGAACAGATGGAATAAATAAAAAGTAAATAAATAATGTAATTATCAATATGTCTTAATTTAGAATGACCAAAATGGTCATTCAGACATATTGATAATTACATTAAATGGAAATGAATTTAAAACTCCAATTATAAGACACAGATAAATTTGAATTTAAAAAAAAACAATAGAGTTATGAGCTATCAAAATTACTGCCTTGTTTTATAGGACTGGTGTAACCAAAATACCAAAACCTGATAAAAGTGTTACAAGAAAAAGATATTTTTTAAAAATGCCATTTACATAAACATTAAAATTCTCAGAAAAATATTAGGAAATCAAATACAGTTTATATAAAATGAATAGTACATTATTATCAACTGGGATTTTATACATATAACTCAATGCTGTATTAACTTTCAAAAATGTAATTAAGGAAACTGTATTACCAGCATAAAGAAGAATGGTAAATAGGATATTCTCAATAAAGAAAAAACCATTTGGTAAATAAAAATTCCATTTTTGATTAAAAATATTCTCAGCAAATTAGAAATGTAAAAGAAAATTTTCAGCATAAGAATACCTATGACAAGCCTCCAGTCAATATAGTACTAAATAATGAAATTGTTAATATGTTTTCCTCAGAATGGGGCCAGAGCAAGGATGGCCATTTTTACTCCTTATATTTAACATTATACTGGCTGTCATTGTCAGGGAATACAATATGGCAATAGAATAAAAAAATAAATAGAAGGCATAATGGAAAGACAGAAGAAAAACTTTCCCACAGAAATTATAATTAAATATGTAGATAATCTTTGCATGGGTTGGCAAACATTTTCCACAAACAGCCAGATAGAACGTATTTAGACTCTGTAAGCCATATATATCTATGGTCTCTATTACAACTACTCAACTCTATTGTGGTGCTAAAGCAACCACAGAAATAAGTAAATGAATGGGCATGTCTGTGTTTCAATAAAATTTTATTTAAAAAAAATCTGAAGCGGGCTTAGATATGTCCTGCATGCCAAATCCTCAACTCTAAGTGGATTTAAAAGAACTATTATATCTACTATGCAAATTTATCAAGATTACAGGATATAAGAATTAAATTAAAATCCTTAAATCCATGTATTTCAGTATCATAGCAGAAAAATTTGAAAATGAAATTTTAATAATTTCTCTTGATTATACTGCTAAAATTACTAATTACATAGGTCTGCACTAAAAATACTGAAAGGCCTCTATATTGAAAACTAAAAATACTTTGAAAAAATTTTAAAAGACAAATATATAGAGTTATAAGATTTTCATGGGTTAGATGGCTGAATATTTGTAAGATATCAATTCTCTTCATATTGATTTATAAGCTTATTACAACCCCAAACATAAATCCAGAGACATTAAAACAATAGAAATGGACAAGCTATTTCTAACTTTTAAAAATCAAAACTCATGGTGTATATGTGCCACATTTTCTTTATCCAGTCTGTCATTCATGGGCATTTGGGTTGCTTCCAAGTCTTCGCTATTGTGAACAGTGCTGCAATAAACATATGTGTGCATATGTCTGTATAACAGAACGATATATAATTCTTGAGATATACCCAGTAACGGGATTGAAAATGATGACAGTGAGAGAAATTGGACATCAATGAATCCACCCTATTTATTTATTTATTTATTGTTTTGAGACAGAGACTCCCTGTATCACCCTGGCTGGAGTGCAATGGCTCAATCTCGCTCACTGCAACCTCCAACTCCCAGGTTCAAGCGATTCTCCTAGCCTCGCAAGTAGTTGGGACTACAGGTGCATGCCACCATGCTCGGCTAATTTTTTGTATTTTTAGTAGAGACCGGGGTTTCACTGTGTTAGCCAGGATAGTCTCGATCTCTTGACCTCATGATCTGCCCACCTTGGCCTCCCAAAGTGCTGGGATTACAGGAGTGAGTCACTGTGCCCTTTGCGGGGACATGGATGAAGCTGGAAACCATCATACTTAACAAACTAACACAAGAAAAGAAAACCAAACACCATGTGTTCTTACTCATAAATGGGAGTAGAACAATGAGAACACATGGACACAGGGAGGGAAACATCACACACCAGGACTGTCAGGTGGGGGAATAGTGCAGGGATAGCATTAGGAGAAATACCTGATGTAGATGACGGGGTGGTGGATGCAGCCAACTACCATGGCACGTTTAAACCTATGTAACAAACCTGCATGTTCTGCATATGTACCACAGAAATTAAAGTACAATTAAAAAAAAAGAAAAAAATGCTCCTATTTCTCCACATCCTCTCCAGAACACTTTTTCACTGTTAGTGGGAGTGTAAATTAGTTCAACCATTGTGAAAGACAGCGTGGCAATTCCTCAAGGATCTAGAAATAGAAATTCCATTTGACCCTGCAATCCTATTATTGGGTATATATCCGAAGGATTATAAATCGTTCTACTATAAGGACAGATGCACAGGAATGTTCATTGCAGCACTGTTTACAATAGGAAAGACCTGGAACCAACCCGAATGCCCATCAATGATAGACTGGACAGGGAAAATGTGGCACATATACACCATGGAATACTATGCAGCCATCAAAAACAAGTTCGTGTCCTTTGTAGGGACATGGATGAACCTGGAAACCATCATTCAGCAAACTGACACAAGAACAGAAAAGCAAACACCGCATGTTTTCACCCATAGCTGGGTGCTGAACAATGAGAACACATGGACACAGAGAGGGGAGCATCACACACAGGTCTGTCAGGGGGAAATAGGGGAGGGACACAGGGGGTAGGGAGTTGGGGAGAGATAGCATGGGGAGAAATGCCAGATATAGTGATGGGGAGGAAGGCAGCAAATCACTCTGCCACGTGTGTACCTATGCAACAATCTTGCATGTTCTTCACATGTACCCCAAAACCTAAAATGCAATTTAAAAAGAAAAAAATCAAAACCCAGTGGTCCTAGGCTAGCCAATACAATCCTTAAAAAGAATATATTTAAGGTGTTTTTTTTCCAATTATGCAAAGAAAGTCAATGGTAGCTTGATGGGGATAGCAATGAATCTATAAATTGCTTTGGGCAGTATGGGCATTTTTACGATATTGACTCTTCCTAACCATGAGCATGGAATGTTTTTCCATCTGTTTGTGTCCTCTATTATTTCCTTGAGCAGTATTTTGTAGTTCTCCTTGAAGAGGTCCTTGACATCCCTTGTTAGTTGTATTCCTAGGTAATTTTATTCTCTTTGTAGCAATTGTGAATGGGAGTTAACTGATGATTTGACTCACTATTACCAGTGTATAGGAATGCTTGTGATTTTTGCACATTGTTTTTTTTATCCTGAAACTTTGCAGAAATTACTTATCAGCCTAAGGAGATTTTCGGCTGAAACAATTGGGTCTTCTCAATATACGATCATGTAATTCATGTCCTTTTCAGGGACATGAATAAAGCTGGAAACCATCATTCTCAGCAAACTGACACAAGAACACGAAACCAAACACTGCATTTTCTCACTCATAAGTGGGTGTTGAACAATAAGAACACATGGACATATGAAGTAGAATATCACACACTGGGGCCTGTCGCAGGGTGTTTGAATAGGGAGGGATAGCAGAGGTTGGAAGTTAAGGGAGGGATAGCATTAAGAGAAATACGTAATATAGATGACAGGGTGATGGATGCAGCAAACCACCATGGCACATGTATACCTATGTAACAAACCTGCACGTTCTGCACATGTATCCCATAACTTAAAGTATAATAATATAAAAAGAATATGTTGAGGGATTTACACTTTTTATAGCAATTTTTAAGAATTACTATAAAGCTTCACTGATCAAGACAGTATAAAGAATCTTCGTATAAGATCACGAAGGAACAGAGTCCAGAAATAGATCTACGCATACACAATTAATTAAATTTTGACCAAGACACCAATACAACTGCAATGGAGGAAATTAAAGTATTTCAACAAACGGTGCTAGAAGAACTGGATATCCACATGGAATAAAAAGACTCTCAACCCTTACTTCACAGTATACACAAAAATTGATTCTAGAGAGTAATGTATGTTTAAATATAGAAGCTGAATATAAAATGCTTCTAGAATAAAATGTAGGAAGTTATGACTTTGGATAGGCAATGGTGTTTTGGACAGCACACAGAAAGCAATAACCATAAAATGAAAACAATGTATAAGCTAGAATGTTAAAACTTCAAACTTCTGCTTATCAAAATATATCATTAAGAAAATAAAAAGGCAATCCATGGATTGTGAGAAAATATTTGCACTATGTATATCTGACAAAGGGCTTGTAATTAGAATGTATACATGGTAGAAAGTAGTTTTTAAAAAGAACTAAACTGAATATCTAGTTCACAAAGGAAGATATATGAATGGTTAACTAGTATATGAAAGATACTCTACATCATCAATCACCAGGAAAATAGAAATTAAAACCACAATGAAATTCCATAACATGCATCAGAAATGGCTAAAATTGACATTATTGACAAATCAACTATTGATGAAATTGTAGAGCAACTGAACTATCAAACACTGCTGGTAGGAATGTAAAATGATAAAACAATGTTGTAAAATAGCTTGGCAGTTTTTAATAAAGTTAAACATATTCTATTCTATGACTTAGCAATTCCACTCATAATTACACACTCAAGGAAAATAAAAAAGTATGATTTATAGCAAGTGTATTAAAAACTATCCGAATATTGAAGAATGGATTTTTAAAATATGGCATATTTATCCAATGGAATATTAGTAGCCATAAAAGAGTGAACTACTACACTGATATTTCACAAAACACATGGATACATTTCATAGACATGTTCTGCAAAAAGAAGCCATACACATACAAACTATAATTTCATCCACATGAAGTTCCAGAACAGGTAAAACTAATATATGGTGAAAAAAATTAGGAAGAGAAATGAAGAACATTTTAGGACAAATAAAATATTCTATGCCTTAATAAGATGTAGATTACATAGGTGAACTCATTTGTCAAACTCTATCAAATTGAACATATAAAACTTGTACATTTCACTTATATAAATATTACCAAAAAACTCTGACAATAAATATTGAACTCTGAAGTTTTGTTGTTTACAGTAGTATTTTATATAAATACAGAAACAACAAATACTAAAGTATACTCTCTGGTGTTGGATTGAAATTATATCAGTATGTACCCACAATTTTATAGAAACATACATTTCTACATTTATATTTTTCTTAGCTCTTTTAGAAACAATGGCATTCCAATTGCAATGAGCTTGTTTAAATACCACTCTCCATTAAAAGGTAACCAGCTTATTATGTGCAGGACTGGGGCAAGAAAAATATAAATTGAGCCTCTTGCTGCAGCAAAATATTTTACAGTACATAAAAATGATGAGGCCAAAATAAAGAGACCCAAGAGCTGGTTGGAAGGGATTCCTACTGGCCAGATCTTGAATCATTTAAACATGGAGATAAATAGCAACAGTAAACGTTATAATCCATTTCACAAAATAAGAGTGAATTAGGCCATATACATAAAAATAGGATGAACAGATAAAATATCTAGGAAAAGGAAAAACTCTTCTCTGCAATAGCATGAATGCTAATAAATATATAGCAATGAAAATAGAAAGAACCAGAAGATGATAAAACAAGTAGGTGAAAATTTGATTACAAACAGGAAACTTGCATCATCTCAAAGTGTCTTCTCATATATTATGCATTAATAAATAGGAAAAAAAATTAGAAAATTTACAGTAGAAAAGCCTGGCAGTTGTCACTTTCAGCAACTAATCAAAGCTAATTGGGAGAAATTGACATCATAGTCCTCCTTATTTAATGGATTAAGAAAAACAGCCTACTTCAGCAGTGATTCTCCTGACCAAAAATGCATGATCTCATTCAAAGGAAACATCAGACAACAATCAGGGACATTCTACAAAATGACTCCCTGTATACCACAAAAATGTCAAGTTCAAGAAAGCCAAAGAAAGGTTAAAGAACTGTTCCACATTAAAGGAGACAAGAGATTTGACAGCTAAATGCAATATAGAATCCTGAAGGAAATTATATTCTGGAGAAAAAAATGCTATAAAGAATGTTATTGCGAATTTTAAAATTTTTTTTAATATAAACTCTAGATTAAATAATAGTATTATATTAATGTTAAATTTCCTGATTATGGTAACTATTCTTTGGTTCTGTTAAAGAATGCTATTTTTCTTAAGAAAAACACACTAAATGGTAATAAAGATATATAGTATCTCCAAGCCTCTTTTAAGTTTCAGAAATAAATATTTCAGAAAGATACACATATAGAGAGAAAAATGATAAAGTAACTGGGAAAATATGTAAACCATTGATGAATCTGGGAGTTTGTTGTATTATTTTTGCATTTTTCCTATAAGTAACTAATTATAAGAATATGCAAAGTGACCCAAGAAGTACTTTATTCAATTGTGGCTAGCAGAGGCATGTATTAGACATTTTCAAGGAGTCTGCCAAGCTCAAACTTTTGCTTTTCTTTGGGGTCCTGGCCCCAGGTCCAATGAAGATCATTTCTGGCAGTGACATTTGTCCTGCATAGTACATCTACCTGACGCCCTCACTGACTGAAACTGAAAACAACTGATTCAAACTAAGTAACTATGATTTTTCTTTCACCAAGTTTTTAAAAATAAGATTAAATGATTGCCTCGAGAAGAAATGCATGCCCTTTTGTTCTTACAGGTAGCTTTTTCAAGAATAACACTTTTAGTCTCTCCTTTCACCCATTACTTTTTTCTTATTTTATATTTATTTTTATAATTTATTTTTATTATACTTTAAGTTCTGGGGTACATGAGCAGAATGTGGTTTGTTACGTAGGTATACGTGTGCCGTGGTAGCTGCATGGTTAGATAGTGAGATTGGCCTTCATTGTTCCTCAGATCTTTTGAGCAGAGATAAAATCTTGTAGCTCCTCTCCCTAGAATCTCCTTGCCTTGTCTTTTTCTTCACGTAAGTCTTCGGGAAAGACTCTGTCCCTGCAGGGATGAGACCTGTATCTCTGAGAGAGTTTAGTTTAGGAAGTAAAAGAGTAGAAAGTCCATTTGACCTTAAATTGAACTTACATTCTCTAATCCAGTCTTATTAGGAATAAATATTTTTATCTTCATCTGTCTGATTCCTACATCTTTAAAATTGGTTTCCATAGGGAGAAAGGGGTATGATTAATTATCACCCTTGAACTGCAACTACTGCCAGGCAGTCACCACAGAGTGGTTGAAAAAGCAGAGAAAAACACCTATAAGAAGAGACACAGATTTGAAAAGACAAACATTGATGAAACATGTAGTTCCCATGGATTTTTAATTTATTAACTAGATCCTTCTTCAATTCTAGCTACATTTATCTCCCCCTTAGGATTCCAAAAGACACAAACATGTCTTTAAAATACGTCCTGGGGCTTAGACTTGGATCTAAAGAGATTGAACTGATTCCAGGCATTATTCTTCTGGCTAGCATGATAAATTTTAAAAATTATATTTCTGTAAATTTTATAATAGTCAGTTTACTTCTGTTATCTTATGTGTTGGTTTCTGGAAAACCTAGTCAAAGAGCCATTTAGACTCCAAGACCATGGAAAAAGACACCGTCTAGGGCAAGTTGATACTGCAACATGAATGTCTTCAGTATAAGCATTTGAATTAAGAAAGAGAAGACGGAATATCAAGAAAGGGATAGTACAAACTGGACTAACTAACAGTGGTGAAATCAAGACCCACCCTTTGACTTAATCCTCAGTGTCTTGAGTTCTAAAAGTCAAGGTGGAAAAAATCCATTTCCAAATCCTGTGAAAACAACTTTTACTGGATGATGGTACAGGGTGTAATTTCAGCAGAGAGATAAGCAATTAAAAATTAATTAAGAATGTTACCGAAGGAACTTGCTGACATTTAGCTATATTTATATCTTCTTGAGTCAATTCTGAGATCCCTTGGGCTGAGTTAAAGGGTATAAAAACACTTGAGCAGACTAGATGAGTCTTTCCAGAATTTTGAATGGACACTTAATGTTTAGATTTTCTTTTTAATAGTGAAATATTTTTGACGCACTTAAAATTACAGGTCAGAATCATATACACCGGATTTAGCAAATAGTTATGGCATTCATTTTCAAAGTTGTTTAGAACGAGAAAGGAAAACAAATTTCAATGGACACAATTTTTTTTTATGGAAACAAATTAGGCAGAGAAGGGAGTGAATATCCTGCCTTTTTACCATAAAAGGGAAGTTGGATTTCTCTAGTCTCTCCCAAAAGATAAAAACGAGGCAATACTACCCACTCATTCTACCAGGCCAGCATTACTTTAATACCCAAACCAGGAAAAGACATTACAAGAAATGAAAACTATAGAGTAATATATCTCACGAACATAGATGCAAAAAAATCTTCTACAAAATATTAGAAAATTAAGTCCAACACTGTATAAAAAGAATGATATGCTACTGCCAAGTGCCATTTATCTTAACTATCCAAGATTGCTTCAACATCTACCCATCAATTAATGTATGCCATCATATCAAAAAACTAAAAAAGAAAAATTGCATGAACCTATCCATAGATGTTAAAAAAGAATTTGACATACCCAACACCTACTTATGACAAAAACTAACAGTCAACTAGGAATATAGGGGAACTTCCTCAACTTGATTAAGAATATCTACCAACAAATTCTACAGCTAATATCATAGTTAATGGTGAGAAACTCAGATATCAAAAGATACACTGATTATCAAAAAGATAATCTACCATGATCAAGTGGGTTTCACACTAGGGATAAAAGGATGGGCAAAAATTTGTGTAATCTAGCCATCTGACAAAAGGCTAATATACAGAATCTACAAAGAACTTAAAACAAATTTACAATAAACAAATAACTCCATCAAAAAGTGGGCAAAGGAAATGAACAGACACTTCTCAAAAGAAGATGTTTACATGGCCAACAAATATATGAAAAAAAACTCATCATCACTAATCATTAGAGAAATGCAAATCATTTCTTTGCTCCCAACATAGTGGAAAAAATGACCAGTGACCTCTGCACTGATTAATCCAATGACCAATCCTCAGCTTTCATTCTACTAAACGTATCACCAGTTTATTGCTTCATTCTTCCTGATATAGTTTTCATTTAACCTCTAGGTCAAAATATTTATATTTGTTCCTTTTTGGTTTCCTTTATTGGATTCTCCTTATCTTGCCAGTCTCCATAAGAGCTTCCTAGTGGATGAAAAATGTTCTTCAGGCCTTAGTGATGTGATAAGCCGTGCTTGTCCAATCTATTTACATTTTCATCAATTTCTCTTTTCAAAGAATTACCTCCTTAAATTTTTTTCCTATAACATTTATCATCACCGATATATTTGTTTACTTATTGTCCATCTTATCTCTGGTAGAATATAAGGGCATATATTACTTATATTGCTTATATTACCTAATTGAGAGCTTGGTACAATGTAAACATAACTCTGATACTTGATGTATAAACAATTAATTAATCAATTGCTAATCAATGAAAAATACCTAACAAAAAGAATGGCATATAAAATTATTAGGGGGGTGGTTTTTGTCTAATTAATAATCCACATTTGAGCTGGCTCTTTTTCTTGGGTTAGAGTCATAGGAAATTAATTACCTATGTCCTGCCTTCTCTAGTAGTTGCTTCATCTACTCTTTTCTTAATTGGGAGCTTGTTGGTTAAAACCATTTGATTTGATTCATAATAACTAATGCACAGGGCCTTGGATCTGAAGTACCTCTATAGAAGATAAACTTTTAAACGTATCGTGGGGAAGGAAATACAGTTAATGAGATCCCATAGAGTCCACTGGAAAGATAAAGATTTCAACAAAATATTTCCCTTGTTTCTTACTGGTGACTTGGTTTGTAACAAGAAACAAATGGCTTCAAATCCTCCACATGCTGCCAGCTAGTTATATCTGAACTGATTATTTAATCTTCTGAGTCTGTTAACCTCTGAAAACTGGATAATGACATCTAATTTCTGGGGTTACTGTGGAATTAATGGTATCCTAATTATCATATAGAAGACATTCATAAATGATGCCTATTATTGTTTTAGTAGCAATGATATAATAGCTCTAAAATAATTATTTCTTTCAAGAAGCAATGCAGGGCTTAGAGTTACCAAGTTTATTTAATTCAGATATAACAACTACTAAGTCCAAGTTCTCAGGTCAATTTCCAAGCATCCCAATTATTTTTGCTTGATTCCCTGACCAACAATCAACATAAGTCTCAGTAGCCTACCTGAAAATGTAAGCTACAGTGCTAAGAAAGAGCCATGATGACAGTCATATGGATCAGAGTAAGTGCATCAAACCGAAGGCAACAGCAGCTAGAGGTAAGCTAGCAACAATATCATAAAGCTGATTAGACTAGATGCTTGGAGGAGGTTGGGAAGATTGCCTGGTTTTCTAGACACAAGACAAATGACCACAGGGAAAAGAGAGTGACAATTAAAGGTAGACCTCCATAAGGGCAGCAGTGCCTAGAAAGCCCTAGCTAACATGAGTGCTGAATCTGGTAGGAGAGTTGCAACAATCTGTGCCCCCATTGGGCGTTTCATTCGAACAGGAATCTCTGGTGAATGATTCAGAAGCTCTTGCTCTATATATGAGAAGAACTCTAAAGGTTTACTTAGTTACTGTCAGTGACTCTTCTGACCTGGTGTACTTGCTAAGCACTTACTATGTATCAGTGCATGTAACCCTCACCACAATGCCATGAGGTAGGTACCATGAATATTTCCACTTTACAAACGATTAAACTAAAGCAGAGAGTCAGTGGCTGACTCAAGATAACACAGCTTATTATGGCAGAATTGGTATTCAAACTCAGGCACTCAGGTTCCTGGGTGGAGTAAATCTATTTCATCTTTTTAGAACAGATAGAAAAATAAGATGATTTTCCATTATGTTCAAGTAAAGAAAACTGAAATACAATAAGCATCAATTTTTTTTTCAAAGTCACATCATGTGTCTGAATTCAAAAACTGATTCCAATGTTAGTGGAGACCATTTTGCCCAGAGAGTAAAACGCCTTTAGAATTCCCATCCCAATAAGGTCTTAGTGCTCTGCCTTACCTCATCATTGGAGCAGAGAGGTGGTGCTGAGGGATATAGATGGCACATTTCTGCACACAACAATGCCTTCATGCGCAGGGCCAGGCTGTCCTCCATTTTGTCTCCTGAATGTAAGTTAGGAGTCACTGAAAGTGAAAGAATAAAATAGTATTTTGAATGCCCTTAGATGTACCCTGTGGATGAGAAATAACCATTCCTGCTTCTCTTACTCCATGATCATCTCAAGAATTTTTAGGTTTTGGGGAGTGTTTTAAAAAATGTCCCTCAGCTGTTTTCTATTACAGAAAAAAGTAACTTCTTGGGCAAGCATACCAAATTCTGCATGTTTTATCTGAACGTTTTTAGTCTTCCCAAGTGCATGTTCTAGGGGTTCTCTTATTCTTCACCTACTTGAAATGTTCTTTTGAGGATCACTGATCCAGAAAACAGTTCCTGATTAAGCTCATTTGTCCACATCATCACTAATGTACCTTAAAGTTCTATGATAATGAGTATCATCACTGTACTAAAGTTCAAACTCAATCCATGATCAATTTCTATCCTGCAATAGTACAGGACATATTTTCATAAAGAGGGTGAGTTGATATGCTCATTTCTAGATTCTGTGATACTCTAAATTCTCTTTAGTCATTCCCTATGTATATACTGAGTACCTGTTATGGATCAGATACTCAGATAGAGACTAAGGATACAGGAGTAAATCAAAGTACTAAAGACAGAAGCATACCAGATAATCACATTATGATAAAAAATCAGTGACTTGAGGAGCACATAGGAAAGCCTCCCTACTCAGCGCTTGTGGAATAAGTCAAGAAACATTTCCTAGGAGAGTTATTCTTTAACGTTGTATGGAAATGTAAGTTGCGTGTGGCTATATAAGCTGACTTCATATTGATTCAGTAAATACAAAACTTAAAACAGGCAAAGGGACTTACAGCTTTCATGCCTGCCAAGGGCTCAGTGATATTGAATATACCATAAAATAATTTTTTGCCATGTAAGTAATAGCGACCAATGCTATTCACTTATTAATTTTTCTAACATCTATGAAATAGAATTTACTTATACATTTACATAATGCAAAACCAGTTATTGGGTGCTTATAGTTTAAGTAACTAACAAGGCAAATATAAGTATTAATAATATGTAGTTTCTATACTCAAGAAGATTTCAGTGTAGTGGAAGGAGGTTTTAGAACACAATAGATAAGAAAAACAAGCCCCTAATGTATTTCAAATGTTAACAGAAGAAAAGGACCATGAAATGGGAAAAGAAAGAGAAAAGAGCAATGGGAAAAAATGAGTTCAAAGAAGACTTTCATTGCAGCAATTTTACTTATACACAAAGATCAGCATGATCTAATAGAACTGAGTTATAGACAGAGGGTTCAGATTTTCATATTAAGAAGCCACAATTATCTAAGCAATGTAAAAATTAAAGGCAAGCAACCATAGCATGCTGCAGAATCTACCAAGAAAATATTTATATTAGTAGGATAAGCAATGAAGTACTGAGATGAAATAGCACTGGTAATAAGTGATGGATGGTATGAAATAGAGTACTTTTCAATGTAATGTGTATGGCTCATTGATTTTAACCAACAGCAGTTTGAAACAGAAATCGTATAAAGAATATTAAGTAGCTGGGGTAACAATGAATGTTTAAAAATAATTTTGCCTTTGGATATATACCCAGTAATGGGATTGCTGGGTCAAATGGAATTTCTATTTCTAGGTCCTTGAGGAATCGCCACACTGTCTTCCACAATGGTTGCACTAATTTACACTCCCACCAACAGTGCAAAAGTGTTCCTATTTCTCCACATCCTCTCCTTATATCCAAAGGATTACAAATCGTTCTACTATAAGGACACGTGTACACGAATGTTCATTGCAGCACTGTTTACAATAGCAAAGACCTGGAACCAACCCAAATGCCCTTCGACGATAGACTGGATAGGGAAAATGTGGCACATATACACTATGGAATATTATGCAGCCATCAGAAACGATGAGTTTGGGTCCTTTGTAGGGACATGGATGAACCTGGAAACCATCATTCTCAGCAAACTGACAGAAGAGCAGAAGATCAAACACCGCATGTTCTCACTCATAGGCGGGTGTTGAACAATGAGAACACAT
>NW_022437006.1:2369640-2413575 GCF_009761245.1 Sapajus apella
ACTGGGGTCAGTTGGGGGGAAATAGGGGAGGGACGGTGGGGGGTGGGAAGCTGGGGAGAGATAGCAAGGGGAGAAATGCCAGATGTAGGTGATGGGGAGGAAGGCAGCAAATCACACTGCCACGTGTGTTCCTATGCAACAATTTTGCATGTTCTTCACATGTACCCCAAAATGTAAAATGCAATAAAATAAATAAATGGGAAAAAAAAATAAAAATAAAAATAAAAAAAAAAATAATTTTGCCATTACCATAGATAGGAAAATTAAATTCTGGGATTTAAAAAAAAGTGGATTTTATCAGGAGATCTAGAAGTGGAATTATTAGGATTCATTAGGCTAATCAGAAGAATAAACGCCTAATCCCATCAACTTCTATGTTTTTTCCTGCACACAAGTGCCTTTATTGTGGGTCTAAACCACATTAGAAAGGAGTTATTTTCTGGAAACTAGTCTGTAATTCTGGAAATACAATGTAATAGACAGTATTTTTTATTTGTAGGGTACATTAAAGTTTCCTTGATACTCACCATAGCCATGATTGACATTATTTTTTAAAGCCAAAGTATTATAAATTTTATCCCCCAGGTATAATATACTAATTCCTCCTCTCAACATGATTTGGGTCATTATATAAATTAATCTTTAAGACATTTATTTTTATCTTGAAGTCAACTTTAAAGGATCATTCCCTAGTTTTAAACTTACTATTCGGGACTTAACTATTGCAAGAGTCAGAAGACTGATTGGGATTGACAATTTACAAATATTATAGTCAGTCTTTGGTGATATTAATTGCGATTAATAAAAGCAAGGTTCCACTCTCCTCATGTAAGTATAATATTTGTTTCCCTCTTGCTCTGAGAACTACCAGCCCAAGATTAGAAAAGCTACTAATGTTAATAAAGCACTAAACATAAATGGTCTTCATGTAACAGGATTCTAGTGGTAGCCCTAATTTTAGAGTGACCATGACATTTTATTAAAAAAAAAAAAAAAGCTACTGATTTTCAAATGTCAAAATATCTAGTTCTTAACTGAATAGGACTAAATTATTTGCTGAGAGCCTATTGAATTGCATATACTCATTGTGGATAGTTTATTGGAAGGGATAAGAATGTAGAACGAGCCAGAATAATCCTCACTTTATTCAAAACCCAGAGTTAATGTCTACCCTCTAAAGGACATACTATGTCACTTACCTGAATTTAAAAAAATGTTTACATAGTAAGCATCAGGAAGCTAATAAATATTAGATGTTGCTTAAACACCTATACCATTCTCTTATTTTTTCAGGATATTAAATTATTCTTTTGATTATAGACATTTGTAGTATACAATGCATTAAACTGCATACATACATTCACATACACACTCAAGCCAAAAATGCAAGAACATTAGATCTTGTGCATAACAGTACAAAAGGCAAGTGTTTTAAAAAGTTTTTTAATTATCACTTATGCTCTGTATCCTTATACCTTTCTTTTGTACATTCCTTTGTGCCAGCTGTACAGAAATCTTCCCAGCTTTTCTATGTGTGCCACCCTTTCCTACTTTTTGGTTGCTTTGTGGTCTCAGTATAACATTCCCTCTTCCGTGTTTGACCTATTCAAATTCCGTCATCTCTTTAAAACCCAAGAGATGAGGGAATTTTATCTGTGGAGCTTTTGTCATAGCCTCTACCATAGTGAAGATATTTTTTTAAGAGAAAATAAGAATTATATACATAACAACTGGAAAATAGTACATGCCAACCTTTATTGCCACCTCTCCTGCAACATTTTCTGTTCCTCAATAAAAAAAAATAAAAAAAAAAAAAAGAAGCTGGATGCTCCTGTACTGGGTACATATATATTTAGAATAGTTAGCTCTTTTTGTTGAATAGTTCCTTTTAGCAGTATGTAATGCCCTTCTTTGTCCTTTTTGACCTTTGTAGTTTTAAAGTCTGTTTTGTCAGAGACTAGCATTGCATCCCCTGCCTTTCTTTGCTTTCCATTTGCTTGGTACAAAAGCAATGTGCAAAAGAGACCAAGATTTATGCATGGAAAAGTAGGTTAAAGTAAGGTTGTAGAGGGTCTATATAAAGAAGCATAAACTTATAGCTACAAAAGGAAGTATTAGAGGAAGAAATGGTATAATGTTTCAGCGACGGGCCATCAATAGCTTTGTGTTTAACTTCTCTGTTCTGAGAAGCTCAGCAAAAAAACTTCGTAAGTTTTTTCCCTTGAAAAATTCTATGAAAGCTCTAATTTATATTCGCCATACTAAGCCAAGTGTTCTACAAGTTGTCTTCAAATAAATGTGTTAAAGTCTATTAATTCTTATATAGCTAGTACCTCATAAGCAATCTGGTCATAAAAATTGCACCTCGATCTGTAAATATACCATTTAATTCAACAATGCCATCTTTTATTTATTTTATCCAACGTAGTGTTTCTTACTGTGATCACAGGATTCCTGGAAGTCCCCAAGAGTTTTATGGAGAATAGGTGAGGCGAAAACTATTTCCATGATAATACTAAGGTGTCATTTGCCTTTTGTTCTGTGTTGACATTTGGACTAATGGTAAAAAGCAATGATGCATATAATAGATAGAATTGATGACATCTTTATCATTAATTAAATTATTGGCATCAAACTCTATTGGCAGTCATTGTATTCACATCCACACAAGGGCAGGTTATTTTTCCTTAATAACTTTTAAGAGGAAAAAATAGTCCTGACAAAATGCTTGAAAGCACTGATGCAAAAAAATATTAATTATTATGTCAGTGTAGAAAGAACAAAAAGAAAAAAAGAAAACAATCTGAACATCCATCTATAAGAGCTTCATTACATAAATTATAACATACCCAAGTAATGGAACACTGGATTCACTTCAAAGGTGAAGAATTTCTGAGTATGGATGTTAAAATATGTTCACAATATATTTTAATTGCAAAATCACAGACTGAAGAACAGTATATGTAGTGCAAATGACATTTATCAATATACGTATATAAAATTGTACATATAAATATTTGAAAATCAAAAGCTATCTGATTATTTTAAATTAGTGAGTTAGATGGAGAAAATAATTTTATTCACTTCCATTTAGGTTTTTCTGGTGTGTTTTTTAAACTTTTTAAAACTCTTATTTTAGGTTCTGGGGTATATGTGGAGGTTTGTTATATAGGTAAATTGCATGTCATAGGGGTTTGGTGCACATTTTTATTCACCCCACTAATAAGCATAGTACTCGATAGGTGGGCTTTTCAGTCCTCAGTCCCCTTCCACCCTCCATGCTCAAGTAGTCCCTGATGACCATTGTTCCCTTTTTTGTGTCCATATGTATTCAATATTTTGCTACCACATAAAAGTGAGAACATGCAGTATTTGGTATTCTGCCCCTATGTTAGTTCATTTAGGATAATGGCCTCCAGCTCCATCTCTTACTGCAAAGGATATAATTCTATAAAAAATAATTTTAAATGGATACAACAATTTTAAAAAGAATGCCCATCACAGTGTTATTGATCAATGTGAAAAATGGAAAAATAATTATATTTTATAACATAAGTCATGGTATATCTATCTATTGAAGGAAATACTGTAAAATTAGTAAATGAGTTTATAGAAGGATACACTGTCACAAGGAAAGATGTTATAATTCATGGTTTAGTGAAAAAAAATAGAATATATTTCTGAAAAACTCATATAAATATAAATATCAATAGCTTTATATCTGATTAATTGTATTGTCAGTGGTTTTTATTTTCTTACTGTTTATCTGCTTTCTGCTTTTTTTTACTTAGCAGTGATATTTGTTAATTGGTAAATGATTCTATGCTACAAATATCAAATGAATAACACTTCAGAAGAAGAAGAAACGTTCTGAGAATAATACAGAATATTGTATTTTTTGGTTGTAGTAAGATTTGAGAGATTATCTCATTTTTATTTAATTGTCATTATATGTGTGCTGCGGTTTTGTGGTTACCATACAGTTTCACATACATTGCTTAATCCTCAAAACTACTCTCTATGTGTAGAAATATCTGTAGAGCAGGTATTTTTATCATTGTTTTATATATAAGAAAATTGGGCCTGTGTTTATGATTTGCCTCTGTCACTAGGCATACAGGTTATGACATATGCTGCCTCCAAATTCTGGGCTTTTTCTAATACATCCTGATGTTTAACAGGAAATTTGTTCATATGACATTTGAGAAAGAAGACATTATATCTAATTGTTATTATTCATAGGTACTGAACATTGCACATAGACTTTTTTTAGTGAAATAATTTTAACTTTTATTTTAGGTGCAGGGGTAGATGTGCAGGTTATATAGGTAAACTCGTGTCATGGGGGTATAGTGTACACATTATTTAATCACCCAGATACTAAGTTTAGTACACAATAGGTTTTTAATTTTCTGTTCCTCTCCCTCCTCCCATTCTCCACCCACAAGTAAGTCCCAGTGACTCTTGTTCCCTTTTTTTGTGTCAATGTGTTCTTACTATTCAGCTCCCATTTATAAGTGAGAACATGTGGTATTTCGTTTTCCACTCCTTTGTTCATTTACTAAGGATAATGGTTTCTAGCTCCATTCATGTTCCTGAAAAATACATGATCTTGTTGGTTTTTATGGCTGCATAGTATTCCATGGAGTATATGTACATATTTTCAGTATCCAGTCTACCACTGTTGAGCATTTAGCTTGATTCCATGCCTTTGCTATTGTGAATAGTGCTGCAATGAATATACACATGAATATGTGTTTATGGTAGAATGATTTATATTCCTTTGGGTGTATACCTAGCATTGAGATTGCTGTATTAAATGGTAGTTTTGTTTTTAAGTATTTGAGGAATTGCCACACTTCTTTCCACAATGGCTGAACTAATTTACACTCTACTAATAGTGTGTAAGTGTTCACTTTTCTCTGCAACCTTACTAGTAACTGTTATTTTTTGACTTTTTAATGGTAGCCATTCTGACTCAGGTGACATGGCATCTCACAGTGACTTTAACTTGCATTTCTCTAATGATTGGTGATACTGAGCTTTTTTTCGTATGCTTGTTGCCCACGTGTATGTTTTCTTTTGTAAAGTCTGTCCATGTCCTTTGTTCACTTTTTAATGAAGCCTTTTTTTAGCTTACAAATTTGTTTAAGTTAGATTTTTGTCAGATTCATGGTTTGTAAGTATTTTTTCTCATTCTATAGATTGTTTGCTCTATTGCCGTTGATAGCTTCTTTTGCTTTACAAAAGCTCTTTAGTTTAATTAGATCCCATTTGTCATTTTTGCTTTTGTTGAAATTGATTTTGGTGTTTTTGACATGAAATCATTGCCATTTTCTATGGCAATTTTTTAGTTTGTATTTAGGCATTTTCCTAGGTTATATTTCAAAGTTTTTATACTTTTGGGTTTTACATTTAAGTCTTTAATCTATCTTGAGTTTATTTTTGTATATGGTGTAAGGATAGGAAACTTACAAATGCAGAACATTCAATTTTCTACATATGACTGGCAAGTTATCCCAGCATGATTTATTGAATAAAATGTCCTTTTCCCATTGTCAGCTTTGCCAAAAATCAGAGCTGTGCGTAGAAGACCTTATATTTTGGAGCTCTCTATTCTGTTCCGTGGGTCATGGGTCTATGTGTCTTTGTGCCAGTACAATGCTATTTTGATTACTGTAGCCCCTTAGTCTACTTTGAAGTCCTGTGGCATGATGCCTCCAGATTTGTTCTCTTTGTTCAGAATTGCTTCTTTGGCTATTTTGCCTCTTTTTTGATTCTATGAATTTCAAAATATTTTTTTTTTTTAGTGCTGTGAAGAATGTCATTGGTAGTTTGATGGAAATAGCAATTAAATCTGTAAACTGCTTTGGGCAGTATGACCATTTTAACTTTACTGATTCTTCCTATCCATGAGCATGGAATGTTTTTCCATTTGTTTATGTTATCTCTGATTTCCTTGAGCAGTGTTTTATAGTTCTTATTATAGAGATCTATAATCATTCTGGTAGCTATATTTTCTAAGCATTTTATTTTATTTGTGGCAACTGCAAATGAAATTGCATTACTTATTTGGCTCATGGCTTGGCTGTTGTTTGTGTGCAGAAATGCTAATGATTTTTGTACACTGATTTTGCATACTGAAACTTTGCTGAAGTTGCTTATCCACTTAAGGAGCTATTGGGCAGAGACTGTTGGGTGTTTTAGATATAGAATCATGTCATCAGAAAAGAGCAATAGTTTGACTTCCTCTCTTCGTATTTGGATGCCCTTTATTTCTTTTTCTTGCCTGATTGCTCTGGCTAGGATTTCCAATGCTATTAAAATATGTTGAACAGAAGTGGTGAGTTTGTGCTGGTTTTCAAGGGCAATGGTCCTAGCTCTTGCCCATTCAGTATGATGTTGGCTGTGGGTTTGTCATAGCTGACTCTTATAATTGTGAGGTACATTCCTTTAATATCTAGTTTGTTGAGTTTTTAACATGAATGTTGAATTTTGTCTAAACACTTTTCTGCATCTACTGACATAATCATGTGGTTTTTGTCTTTAGTTCTCTTTATGTGATGAATCACATTTATTGATTTGTATATGTTGAACCAACCTTACATTACAGGGATAAAACCTACTTGATTGTGGTGGATTAACCTTTTGATGTACTGCTGGTTTCAGTTTTCTAGTATACTTTTGAGGATTTTTGCATCAATGTTCATCAAGGGTATTGGCCTAAAGTTTTTTTGTTATTGCTGTGTCTCTGCCAGGTTTTAGGTTAGAATGAGTTAGGAGGATTCCCTCCTCAAATTTTTTAAATAGTTTCAGTAGGAATGTAACCAGCAATTATTTGTACATCTGCTAGAATTCAGCTATAAGTCCATCTGGTTCTTTTGGTTGGTAGGCTATTTATTATTGATTCAATTTTAGAATTTGTTATTGGTCTATTTAGGATTCAATTTCTTCCTGGTTCAGTTTTGAGAGTGTATGTTTCCAGGTATGTATTTTTGTTTCTAGATTGTTGGTTTGCATAGAAGTGTTCTTAGTAGTCTCTGATGGTTATTTGTATTTCTGTAGAGTAAGTGATGCCATTCCTTTTGTTGTTTCTGTTTATTTGGATTTTCTCTCTTTTCTGCTTTATTAATCTAGGTAGGACTTTATCTTATTAATATTGTCAAAACACCAACTTCTAGATTTGCTGATCTTTTCAATGGTTTTTTGTGTCTCAATTGTCCTCAGTTCAAGTCTGATTTTGCTTATTTTTTGTTTTCTGCAGATTTTTTTTGTGGTTGGTTTGCTCTTGCTTCTCTAGCTCTTTTAGTTGTGATGTTAGGTCATTAATTGTAGATCTTCCTAACTTTTTGATGTGGGCATTTGGTGCTATAAATTTCCCTTTTAAGACTGCCCTATTTGTCTTCCAGTGATTCTGATACATTGTATCTTTGTCCTCATTAGTTTCAAATAACTTCTTGATTTCTGCCTTAATTTCATTATTTACCCCAAAGTTATTCAGGAGCAGGTTGTTCATTTCTATGTAATTGTATGGTTGGGGCCATTTTCTTAGACTTGATTTCCATTTTTATTTGACTGTGGTCTGAAAGTGTGGTTGATATAATTTTGTGGGGTTTTATGCATTTGCTGAGCATTATTTTATGTTTGATAGTGTGGTCAGTTTTAGAGTATGTGCCAAGTGGCAGTAAGAAGAATGTTTATTCTGTTGTTTGGGGGTGAAGACTTTTGTAAATGTCTGTTAGAACCATTTGTTCCAGTTTTTAGTTCAAGTCCTGAACATCTTTGTTAATTTTCTGCTAAAGTGATCTGTCTAATACTGTCAGTGGAGTGTTGAAGTCTCCCACTATTATTGTGTGGTTGTCTAAGTCTCTTTGTAGGTCTCTAAGAACTTGCTTTATGAATCTAGGTGCTCCTGTGTTGGGTGTATATGTACTTAAGATAGTTAGGTCTTCTTGCTGAATTGAAACCTTTACCATTATGTAATGCCCTTTTCTGTCTTTTTTGGTCTTTGTTGCTTTAAAGTCTGTTTTGTCTGAAATTAGGATTGCCACTTCTACTTTTTTTCTGATTTCCATTTACTTGGTAGATTTTCCTCCATCTCTCCTTTTTTTTTTTTTTTTTTTTTTTTTTTTGAGCCTATAGGTGGCATTGCATGTCAGATGGGTCTCTTGAAGATACCATACCATTGGTTCTTGCTTTTTTAGTTTACCACTCTGTGCCTTTTAAGTGGGGCTTTAGTCCATTTACATTCAAGGTTAATTTGGTGTGGATTTTATACTATTTTTTTTTTTTTGTTAGCTGGTCATTATGCAGATTTGTTTATATGGTTGTTTTGTAGTGTCAGTTGTCTGTGTACTTCAACATGTTTTTTATTGACTGGTAATTGTCTTTTGTTTCCATATTTAGTGCTTCTTTCCAAGAGTTCTTGTAAGACAGGTCTAGGGGTAATGAATTCCCTTAGTATTTGCCTGTCTGAAAATGGTCTTATTTCTCCTTCACTTAGGAAGCTTAGTTTGGCTGGATATGAAATTTCCAATTGTTGATTTTTTTTTCCCTATAAGAATGTTGAATGTAGGCCCCCAGTCTCTTCTGGCTTGTAGGGTTCCTGCTGAAAAGTCCACTGTTAGTTTGATGGAAATCTACTTGTAGCTCATCTCTGCCTTTGACATTCTTCTTTAATTTCAACTTTGGAAAATCTGATGACTGTGTGTCTTTGGGATGATCCTGTGTAGAATCTTGAAAGGATTTTCTGTATTTCCTGAATCTGAACGTTGGCCACACTAGTGAGGCTGGGGAAGCTATCATAGACAATATCCCAAAATATGTGTTCCAAGTTGCTTACTTTCTCCCCACTTTTTTCAGAGATGCCACTGATTCATATATTTAGCCTTCTTACATAATGTCATAATTCTCAGAGGTTTTGTTCATTCCTTTTCATTCTTTTCTCTTTGTTCTTATCTGATTGTATTATTTCAGAGAACTGGTCTTCCAGCTCTGAGATTCCTTCCTCAGCTTGGTATATTCTGCTAGTAATACTTATGATTGCACTGTGAAATTCTTGTAGTGTGTTTTTCAGCTCTATAGGACATTTAGGTTTTTTTATTATACTGGCTATTTCATCTGTCAGCTTCTGTATAATTTTATTATATTGTTAGTGTCCTTGGATTGGTTTTTGTCATTCTTCATTCCTATCCGTATTGTGAATTCTATTTCAGTCATTTCAGCCGTCTCAACTCTGTTAAGACACTTGTTTGAGAACTAGTGTGGTCAGTTGGATGACATGAGACATTTTGGACATTTGAGTTGCCAGTATTCTTGTGTTGGTTATTTCTTATCTCTTTGTTTGGGTATTTCTCTAACTGTGGTATACAGTAAGTACAGTTACTAGACTTCTTTTCTGGATGTTTTCAGGGACCCAGTACTGTTCAGGTGCAAAAATATGGAACATTTCACAAATTTGTGTGACATCATTATACAGAGGCCATGCTCTTCTCTGTATGATTCCAATTTTAGTATATGTGCTGCTGATCAAGCACCATAGACTTCCACTTGTTTGAATTTTTACACTTAACATGATAAATTAATGAAAAATAAGTATAATCCACAAAGTAATATAGAGATTTTTTTTGGCTGAAAAAGAGTACCTTGAGGACAAATCAAGCCTCATTTCATAATTATTCATTCAACCTGATTAAATCCATAGAGTAGCCTCTTTTCTTTTTGCTTATGTAGTTCTTTAAGCTGCGCCTCACAGTCTGGGATAAAGTGTTTAAAGCAGTACAGCTCTTCATTTTATCTTAAGTGCCTTCTCATTAATACCCACAGAGGGGACAAGACAATAATGTTAAAGCATGCAGAAACAAGATGGAGTTCAAGAGACAATTACATCTGAAACATCTTCTCTTGAATAGTGACTTTTTTATTTCACGAAATTATAGTTTTGGAAGATCTCTAGAGGATATCTTATTAAACCTTGAAAAATCTCTCATAAGTGGTCTCCATATCCTCTCTAAAAATGTCCATTAAGCAAAAAGGAATGTTTTTTCTCCCAAGAGGACTCATTTTAATTTTTGACATCTACAAATATTATTTATTTTATACTGAGGCAATTATCTACTTCCTTTTGCTATCTACACATGAGTATTTCTAATCAAATGAAGTTGTTAAAAATTTAAGAAATAATCTATAGTCTTTTAATATGTTACATAGTGTTTTGCTTTACTTAAGTTCATTTTTAAGGTTAAATTGTTTGTGGAAAATGTCTTCTTTCCTTATATTATCATGTTCCCTTCTCCAGTTAAATCCTTAAAACTTTCCTAATAGATCTTATATTTAGACATTTAATAAGGTTTTATCTCCTCTGTGAACCATCTCTTCATATCAGTTACTCTAGTAAGAGCCATGTCTTTATGTTTAGAACCACCCATAATTGCTGAGGTTTTCTCATATGTAGGTTAGTTATGTTTCCCTTGTCAAGCTTTGTAAATCACATTTTCACACACATGGCCATTATCTGATTTATGTAGTGTAGGGAATCCATGAGCCCCACACACTGGGTTCCAGAATGCAGGAATCCATGAGTCCACATTGGGCACCAGAATGTAGGGAACCAGCCCTACATCTCCAGTGGGTATCCCAAGTTCAGGGGTGATAAAGGAATGAGAAAAAGACAGATTAAGAGTGCAAATAGTGGGACCAGGGGGCCATCACTTATTACTCTGGAGGAGGCAGTGAAGGCCCCAAGCTCTGATGATCTACACTATTTATTGGTTACAATCACTTCGATCTATAAGATAGGGGTGGAGTGATGGTGGGGAGACAGTGACGTGATGGTGGAGTAAATCAGTGAGCTGGAAGGAACTGAATCAGTGAGCTGGAACTGGTGTGTCATCCTAAGGATTGATAACAGTGGCAGTTTGGGAGTTTTACAAAACAAGAACATGTGGTTTTCTTTAACTTATTATCTATGTACAGCAGATGGAACGCAGACCTTACAAGGAGCCTACAAGTCTGGCTACATCCTAGTGCTAAGAAGGGGTTTATGCCCTTGAGTACAACGTTTATGATAATAGGGCCGAGGTCAGCCTGCACCGGAACATGAGGCATGGAGAGGCTTTCCTCCTCAGAGGCCTACTGCGGCCTTCCACAGTTTGTTGTTCATTGTTTATATGTTACTCATAACCAATTTATGTAGGCACTCTGTAAGTTCTTTCTCCTTTGCTGCTTTTACCAACAACATAGGAGTAGAGGACACTTTCTGGTATCAAGGCGTCTGTCTGAAGCTTTCTACTCACTTCTAGCAGTGATAGAGAAAGTACTCAGCCCGGACATCTGGGTGCTACCATAAAATCAAACAAAAGAGTGAGACATTCTTGGAAAACAGTCAGTCATTCATTAATCCACTAAATATTAAGTTCTTACTAAATAAATATGAAGTATAAGACACTATGCCAAGTTCTTTGGGCAACATCAAGGAAACAAATGGCCCCTTCCTTTAAGAAACTTACAATCTGTTGCCAGAAAAAAATTCATACTTCCTATTTTGTTGATCTTTTCAAAAACCCAGATCCTGGATTTACCGATTTTTTTGAAGGGTTTTTTGTGTCTCTACCTCCTTCAGTTCTGTTTTGATCTTAGTTATTTCTTGTCTTCTGCTAGTTTTTGAATTTGTTTGATCTTGCTCCTCTAGTTCTTTTAATTGTGAAGTTAGGGTGTAAATTTTAGATCTTTCCTTGCATATCTTGTGGGCATTTAGTGCTATAAATTTCTCTCTAGACATTGCATTAAATGTGTCCTAGAGACTCCAGTGCTTTGTGTCTTCATTCTCATTGGTTTTGAAGAACATCTTTATCTGTCTTCATTTCATTATTTATCCAGTAGCCACATTCAGGAGCAGGTTGTTCAGTTTCCATGTAGTTGTGTGGTTTACAGTGAATTTCTTAATCCAAAGTTCAAATTTAATTGCACTGCAGTCTGAGAGACTGTTATGATTTCTGTTCTTTTGAATTTGCTAAGGAGTGTTTTACTTCCAATTATGTGGCCAATTTTAGAATAAGTGTGATGTGGTGCTGAGAAGAGTATGTATTCTGTGCATTTGGGGTGGGGAGTTCTGTACATGTCTAATAGGTCCACATGGTCCAGACCTGAGTTCAGTTCCTGGATATGCTTGTTAATTGTCTGTCTCATTGATCTGTCTAACATTGCAGTGGGGTATTAAAGTCTCCTATCATTATTATGTGGAAGTCTAAGTCTGTTTGTTGGTCATTAAGAACTTGCTTTATGTATCTGGGTGCTCTGGTATTGGGTGCATATATACTTAGGGTGGTTAGCTCTTCTCATTGCATTGATCCCTTTGCCATTATGTAATGCCCTTCTTTGTCTCTTTGGATGTTTGTTGGTTTAAAGTCTATTTTATCAGAGACTAGGATTGCAACTCCTGCTTTTTTTGCTCTCCATTTGCTTGGTAAACCTTCCTCCATCCCTCATGTGTCTTTGCACATGAGATAGGCGTCCTGAATACAACACACTGATGGGTCTTGACTCTTTATCCAATTTGCCAGTCTGTGTCTTTTGATTGGGGCATTTAGCACATTTACATTTAAGATTATTATTGTTATGTGTGAATTTGACCTTGCCATTCTGATGCTGTTTATTTTACCCATTAGTTGATGACTTAAAACTATACTACAATGTTACAGTAATCAAAACAGCATGGTACTGGTACCAAAACAGAGATACAGACCAATGCAACAGAATAGAGGCCTCAGAAACAATGACACACATCTATAGCCATCTAATCTTTCACAAAGCTGATAAAAACAAGCAATGGGAAAAGGAATCCTTATTTCATAAATGGTGTTGGGAAATCTGACTAGCCATAAACAGAAAGCTGAAACTGGATCCCTTCATTAGACCTTATACAAAAATTAACTCCAGATGGATTAAAGATTTAAACATAAGACCTAACACCATAAAAACCCTAGAAGAAAACCTAAGCAATACCATTCAGGACATAGGTATGGGCAAAGACTTCATGACTAAAACACCAAAAGCAATGGTAACAAAAACCAAAATAGACAAATGAGATCTAAGTAAACTGAAGAGCTTCTGTATAGCAAAAGAAACTATTATTAGAATGAATCGGCAACCAACAGAATGGGAAAAAAATTTTACAAACTACCCATCTAAAAAAGGGCTAATATCCAGAATTTACAAAGATCTTAAACAGATTTCCAAGAAGAAAAAAAAATGCTATCAAAAAGTGGGCAAAGGATATGAACAGACACTTCTCAAAAGATAACGTTTATGCAGCCAACAAACATATGGAAAAAAGCTCATCACTGGTCATTAGAAAAATGCAAATGAAACCACATTGAGATACCATCTCATGCCAGTTAGAATGGCGATCATTAAAAAGTCAGGAGACAACAGATGCTGAAGAGGATGCAGGAAATAGGAACAATTTTACACTGATGGTGGGAGTGTAAATTAATTTAACCATTATGGAAGACGCTGTGGTGATTCCTCAAGGATCTAGAAATAGAAATATGATTTGACCCAGCTATCTAATTACTGGGTATATACCCAAAGGATTCTAAATAATTTTATTATAAAGACAATGCACACGTATGTTTATTGCAACACTGTTCACAATAGCAAAGACTTGGAACAAATTTAAATTCCCATCAATGATAGACTGGATAAATAAAATGTGGCATATATATATACCATGGAATACTATGCAGCCGTAAAAAGGATCAGTTCATGTCTTTTACAGGGACCTGGATGAAGCTGGAAATGATCATTCTCACCAAACTGACACAAGAAGAACAGAAAACCAAATACCACATGTTCTCACTCATAAGTGGGTATTGAACAACGAGAACACATGGTCACAGGGAGTGGAACATAAGACACTAGGGCCTGTTGAGGGGCAGGGGGCTGGGGGAGGAATAGCAGTGGGTGTGTGGATTGGGGAAGGATAGCATTAGGAGAAATACCTAATGCAGATGATTGGGTGATGGACACATCAAACCACCATGGCACATGTAACAAACCTGCACGTTATGCCCATGTACCCCAGAACTTAACGTATAATAAAAATATTCACACTTCCATAGCTAAAATATATTGATGTATTTTCTCTAAGTTAAAAAAGGCAAGAAAATAATATTTATAGGAGTAAACACTTATGAGCAAACATATAATTATAAACTAATTTAATAGTCATTCATAACATATATGTTAAGGGGTGACACAGAGCAGAGAAATTCCAGATGAAGCTACTCTTTGGCATTAGTTTATTTTTGCTTCAAAATGTTCTGTGGAAGCCTATGAGCTGAGCCATGGGGTCTGGAACCTTAATATATCAAAGGTGGTAAAACTAATCACCTTGGACCAAGCTTCCCAGCATCAACCCTGCTCTTACCCTTAATATCTCATTTCATGGAAGCCAAAGAGAGTCAATAAGTGGAAAATACAAAAAAGAGAAAAAACAAACCTGGTACAAAATGCATCCTCTTTCTTAGGCCTAGTACAGAGGCTGCCTTATGAGAACCATACAGCCTTCCCAGGGCCAGAAGCCCCTCCAAAGTGAAAAGAAGGAGTCTTAACTTTTCTTTACCGTTACAAGATACTACTAACATGTACATGAGACTCTGTCAGAAATGTGATATGTACTCTGTTAAACAGATATAACTGACACTAAAATGATCAACAATAAATCAAACAAATTACATTCCAGTAACTGATAGGAAAATATTTTATAGATTTTATCATACTACTTATAAACGCGTTATCAGTGACACTTATAACCAGTATATGTGCCATACAATTATCTCATTCTGTGTTACTTTAGAAACTTTTATTCTTATATAATTATTCTCCTCCAAAGTAAAAGTCAAATGAAAATTCATGACCTGAGGGATATAAGATTAGTATCAGTAAACTGAAAGAACTTTCCTATAGGGAAAATAACTAGCAAGTGAACCCTGAGAAAAATTAATTATGATGTTTATTTATAACGAATCCTAGTCACTGTTAGAGGTGAAAAGATCCAATAATCTTTCTTGTTCTGATTTCTGATTGTCGCTTTAAAGAAGCTGCTATCATTGACAAGTCAACATTTCTTTCTGTAGATATTCCCCAGTTTCTTCTACATGCCAAATTTTTATGTAATGAATCATGACATCAATAACTTTGGTACTTTTAGATAGAAGTATAACTACAAATAGGTCATAGTTAACCGATAATTTTCAAGAGCTTCAGAAAGGCTTCTGACCTACCAATGGAACTTTAGACAACTTGCCAATAATTAAAGTTTTGCAATTTAATATTAATTCTTTGTTTTAAGTGGTCCTTTCCTGGTCAAATAAGAGCTCTGAAGAGAGCTCCTTTGAACTTTATTCATTAACACCTCAGGCTTTGATAGGGTAGCAGATCCTTTATGCCAAATATATTTTCATGGAAAAGAGAAAAAAAAGATTGTCAGTAAATATCTTGGGATGAAACAGCAGAAAATCCCGGAAAAACAGAGAATTTTAAGCACAGACAAAAAGAGAGGACATATGCTCTAAAATGACTATATATATATATTTTCAAATTCTAAGACAATACTATTTTCTAAAAAATAACAGAATTGCCTGGCTGTTCTTCTGCAAATTTAATAGAGGCCTAATAAAGAATGTGTCCTTACTTGGAAAGAATTTATTTCTGTATGTTTCTTAATCTCTTACATCAAAACCACATAAGAAATACTTTAGGCTGGGCGTGGTGGCCCACACCTGTAATCCCAGCTTTTTGGGAAGCCGAGGCAGGTGGATCACAAGGTCAGGAGTTCAAGAGCCGCTTGGCCAACATGGTGAAAACTCATCTCTACTAAAAATACAAAAATTAGCTGGATGTGGTGATGTATGTCTATTGTCCCAGGTACTCAGGAAGATGAGGCAAGAGAATTGCTTGAACCTGGGAGGCAGAGGTTGCAGTGAACTGAGATCGTATCACTGCACTTCAGCCTGGATGACAAAGTGAGACTCTATCTCAAAAAACAAAAAACAACAACAGCAACAAAAGAAAGACTTCATAGAGTAAATAATTCCTCACAGGCATCATTACTTCTTTTTTCTCTATTATTTACTTATTATTATAATTCTTATATAGTCTTTGTAATATAAAATGACTCATCATTTGCAAAACTAAAGCCTAAGGGCTATAGCAAAATAACAATACATTTCAGTCTGACTTCACTTTTTTCCTATGCACAATGGCCTACATCATAAATTGTCAAACAGAAAATACAGCAGTGCTGCATGCACTTTAAACATAATTTATTATAGCAATTTATCCTGAAAAAAATTCTTCAGATTTAAGGGGTAGACTGGGCATGTTGATTCATGCCTGTAATCCCAGCATTTTTGAGAGGCCAAGGTGGGTGGAATACTTGAGGCCAGGAGTTTGAGACCAGCCTAGCCAACATGATGAAGCCCCATCTCTACTAAAAATACAAAAAGAAAAAAAAATAATTAGGCATAGTGGCATGTACCTGTAATCCCAGCTACTCAGAGGCTGAGGCACAAGAATCACTTGAATCCAGGAGATGGAGGATGCAATGACCTGAGATCACACTACTGCACTCCAGTTTGAGCCACGGAGTAAGACTTAGTCCCAGAAAAAAAAAAATTAAGATACAGAGTACGATGAGAGAAGAAGATCTCTATTAAGATATTTTAAAATGGGGCCGGGCACGGTGGCTCACGCCTGTAATCCCAGCACTTTGGGAGGCCGAGGTGGGTGGATCACGATGTCAAGAGATAGAGACCATCCTGGTCAACATGGTGAAACCCCGTCTCTACTAAAAATACAAAAAATTAGTTGGGCATGGTGGCACGTGCCTGTAATCCCAGCTACTCGGGAGGCTGAGGCAGGAGAATTGCCTGAACCCAGGAGGCGGAGGTTGCGGTGAGCTGAGATCGCGCCATTGCACTCCAGCCTGGGTAACAAGAGCGAAACTCCGTCTCAAAAAAAAAAAAAAAAAAAAGATATTTTAAAATGTAGAAATCTTGAAGTCTCCTCCCTTTGGACTCTCCTCCCTTGGAGTCTCATGTAGGAAAAGAGTGAAGCCACACTGAAATTTATCTCCCTTTGACTATGCAGAAAAGGAAGTAAAGATAACGAGAAACAAATTCTGAGAATAGAATCTGCAAGCCAGGCATTCACAAACTGAATGATTTTTCACAAGGTTCTTACCTTCCCTGAACTTGTTTTATCATCAGCAACAAGAAACCTATAATAATGTCTGTCTCATAGTTTGTGGTACCAAATTAAATACTGCATATGAGGTACATGGCTCTAGGAACAACGTTATGGTAGGCAGAATTCTAAGATGATCCCCAATGACCCTCACCCTAATATAATCTTCACTCTTTGACTGTGAGTGGAACCTGTGAATGTGATGATATATTATTCTCATGATTGTGATACTTAGCATAAGGGATTCTGCAGATACAATTAAGGGTACTAGTCAATTGATCATGAGTTATTCAAAATGGAAATTATCCAGGTGGGACTGATCTAATCGAGAATCCTTTAAATCTGGGTCTACAGGTGATAGACAGAGGAAATCAGAACTTTGAAGTCAGAGAGATGTTTTCCTCTTGATATGAAACTGGAACTGCCTAAGAGAGCCACGTGGCAAAGAATTCTAGGCAGCCTCTAAGGATTTGAGAGCATTTTCCAGCTGACAGCAAGCAAGAATATTGAGATCGCAGTCCTACAGTGTATTAGTCTGTTTTCACACTGCTATAAAGATACTACCTGAGACTGGGTAATTTATAAAGAAAAGAGGTATAATGGATTCACAGTTCTGCATGGCTGGGGAGGTCTCAGGAAACTTCCAAAAGTGGTGGAAGGCAAAGGAGAAGCAAGGCATGTCTTATATGATGGGAGGAGAGAGAAAGCAGGGGAAATTCCAGATACTTATCAAAGAACCAGATCTCACGAGAAATCCCCCACTATCATGAAAATAACACGGTGGAAACCATCCCTATGATCCAATCACCTCACACCAGGTTCCTCCCTCAACAAGTGGGGATTAAAATTTGAGATGAGATTTGGGTTTGGGTGGGGATGTAGAGCCAAACCATATCATTGCACCCCTGATCGTTCCCAAATTTCATGTCCCTTTTACATTTCAAAAACAATCATGCCTTCCCAAAAGTCCCCCAAAGTCTTAACTCATTCCATCATTGACCCAAAAGTCCAAGTCCAAAGTCTCATCTGAGACAGGGTGAGATCCTTCTGCCTATGAGCATGTAAAATCAAAAGCAAGCTTATCGCTTCCAAGATACAATGGGGGTACAGGCATTAGGTAAGTCTTCCCAATACAGATGGAAGAAATTGGCCAAACCAAAGGGGCCACAAGCCCCATGCAAGGTCAAAACACAGCAGGACAGTCATTAAATCTTAAAGCTCTGTAATCTCCTTTGATGCCATGTCTGAAATCCACAGCATACTGACGTAAGAACTAGGCTCCCAAGGCTGTGGACTGCTCTGGCCATGTGGCTCTGCAGGGTAGAGTCCCCAAGGCTGCTTACATTTGCTCATGTTGAGTGCCTGTGGCTTTTCCAGGTGCATGGTGCAAGCTGTCAGTGGATCTACCATTCTGGAATCTGGAGGATGGTGGCCGTCTTTTCACCACTCCTCTAGGCAGTATCCCAGTAGGGCTTCTGTGTGCAGGCTCCAACCCTTCTACTGGTATCCATTCTCTGTATTAATCCATTTCACACCACTATAAAGATACTACCTGAGACAGGGTAATTTATAAACAAAGGAGGTTTAATTGACTCACATTTCTGCAAGACTGGAGAAGCCTTAGGAAACTTA
The DNA here is from genome assembly GCF_009761245.1 of Sapajus apella. Taxonomy (NCBI): domain Eukaryota; kingdom Metazoa; phylum Chordata; class Mammalia; order Primates; family Cebidae; genus Sapajus; species Sapajus apella. The sequence continues at coordinate 2,388,520 of NW_022437006.1, forward strand.
CAAGCATGGCAGAAGGTAAAGGGGAAGCAAAGCACATCTACATGACAGCAGGAGAGAGAGCACACAGGGAAAACTGCCACTTTCAAAACCATCAGATCTCATGAGAAGTCCCTCACTCTCACAAGAACAGCATGGGGGACACTGCCCCCATGATCCAATCACCTCCCACCAGATTCCTCCCTTGACACATGGGGATTACAATTTGAGATAAGATTTGGGTGGGAACACAGAGCCAAACCATATCATACATCCACAAGAAACTCAATTCTTCCAATAACCTGAATGAGTGTGGAAGTGAATTTTTCCTCAGAGACTCTCTTCAGCTAACAGTTTGATTTCATTCTTAGACAACACTGAACAGAGAACCCAGTCATACCATGCCTACAACTCTGACCTACAAAACTAAATAAAGGGTTAGAGTTAATAAAGCATTTCTCCTGCCAAATTTATGATATTTCATTATGCAAGCTTAGAAAGCTAAAACATGCCCAATATGTGTTTCATTAATAGAAAACGACCACATCAAAATTACTGATATTTACTACCTAACACACTGGTTCTCAAATTAAAATATACAAATATCATCCAGGCAATTGGAAAAAAAATATTTAGCCTGTGCTCCCACAGATCATATAACTTGGAAAGTCAATGGAGAAGCAGAGGAATCTGAAGGTTTGTTTGTTTGTTTGTTTGTTTGTTTGTTTTTTTACTTTTATTATACTTTCAGGGGTACACATACAGGTTTATTATATAGGGAAACTTGTGTCACAGGGGTTTCATTTTGGCCTATTTATTTTTTATTGTATTTGGGCTCTGGTGTACATGTGCGCGTCCTGCATCCTGCAGAACTGTTGCATAGGTACATACATGCCATGGTGGTATGCTGTCTCAATCCCCCCACCACCCGTCGCCTATATCAGGCATTTCTCCCAGTGTTAACCCTCCCCACCTCCCCGCCGCTGTCCCTCCACTTCCCTCCCCTCTGCCCACCCACCTAGTCCTGTGAGTGTTGTTCCCTTCCCTGTGCCCAAGTGTTCTCGTCGTTCATCACCTGCCTGAGTGAAAACATGTGATGTTTGGTTTTCTGTTCTTGTGTCAGTTTGCTGAGAATGATGGTTTCTAGGTCCATCCATGTCTCTACAAAGGACATGAACTCATCGTTTTCATGGCTGCATAGTATTCCATGGTGTATATGTACCACACTTTTTTTGTCCAGTCTATCATTGATGGGCATTTGGGTTGGTTCCAGGTCTTTGCTATTGTAAACATTGCCTCAATGAACATACGTGTGCATGTGTCTTTATGATAGAATGATTTATAATCCTTTGGGTATATACCCAGTAATGGGATTGCTGGATCAGATGGAATTTCTATTTCTAGATCCTTGAGGAATCGCCAGACTGTCTTCCACAATGGTTGACCTAATTTACACCCCCACGAACAGTGCAAAAGTGTTCCTTTGTCTCCACATCCTCTCCAGCATCTGTTGTGTCCAGATTTTTTAATGATCGCCATTCTAACTGGCATGAAATGGTATCTCAATGTGGTTGATTTGCATTTCTCTAATGACAAATGATGATGAGCATTTTTTCCTATGTTTGTCGGCCACATATTTGTCTTCTTTTGAAAGTGTCTTTTCATATGCTTTGTCCACTTTTGGATGGGTTTGTTTTTTTCTTGTAAATCTGCTTTAGTTCTTACTGCTAACATCCAGTTGATTCTGGATGTTAGCCCTTTGTCTAATTGGTAGATTGCAAAAATTTTTTCCCATTCTGTTGGTTGCCGGTTTACTCTAATGATTGATTCTTTTGCTGTGTGGAAGCTCTTAAGTTTAATTAGATCCCATTTGTCTATTTTGGCTTTTATTGCCAGTGCTTTTTGTTGTTAGTCATGAAGTCCTTGCCTGTGCCTATGTCCCAAAAGGTTTTGCCTAGGTTTTCTTCTAGGGTTTTTATGGTGTTATTTATCAAGAGTTAATTTTTATATAAGGGGTCCAGTTTCAGATTCCTGCATATGGCTAGCCAGTTTTCCCAACACCATTTATTAAACAGGGAATCCTTTCCCCATTGATTATTGTTGTCCGGTTTATCAAAGATCAGATGGTTGTAGATGTGTGGCATTGCTTTTGAGGCCTCTGTTCTGCTCCATTGGTCTATCTCTCTATTTTGGTACCAGTACCATGCTGTTTTGATTACATCAGCCTTGTAGTATAGTTTGAAGTCAGGAAGCGTGATGCCTCCAGCTTTGTTCTTTTGCTTAGTATTGTCTTGGCTATGTGGGCTCTCTTTTGGTTCCATATGAAGTTTAAAGTGTTTTTTTCCAGTTCTGTGAAGAAGGTCAATGGTAGCTTCATGGGATAGCATTGAATCTATAAATTATTTTGGGCATTATGGCCATTTTCACAATATTTATTCTTCTTAACCATGAGCATGGAATGTTTTTCCATCTGTTGGTGTCCTCTCGTATTCCCTTGATTAGTGGTTTGTAGTTCTCCTTAAAGAGATCTTTTACCACCTTTGTTGGTTGTATGCTTAGGTATTTTATTCTATTTGTAGCAATTGTAAATGGGAGTTCAGTCATGATTTGGCTCTCTGTCTGTTATTGGTATATAGGAATGCTTGTGATTTTTGCACATTGATTTTGTATCCCGAGACTTTGCCAAAGTTGCTTATTAGCTTAAGGAGGTTTTGGGCTGAGATGATACGGTCTTCTAAATGATCATGTCATCTGCAAATAGGGACAATTTGACTTCTTCTTTTCCTAACTGAACGCCCTTTATTTCTTTTTCTTGCCTAATTGCTTTGGCTAGAACTTCCAATACTATACTGAATAAAAGTGGTAAGAGAGGGCATCCTTGTCTAGTGCCAGTTTTTAAAGGGAATGCTTCTAATTTTTGCCCATTCAGTGTGATATTGGCTGTGGGTTTGTCATGAATATCTTTTATTGTTTTGAGATACATTCCATTGATAACTAGTTTATTGAGAGTTTTTAGCATAAAGGGCTGTTGAATTTTGTTGAAGGCCTTCTCTGCATCTATTGAAATAATAATGTGGTTTTTGTATTTGGTACTGTTTATGTAGTGAATTATGTTTATAGACTTGTGTATGCTGAACCAGCCTTGTATCTCCGGGATAAAGCTTACCTGATTGTGGTGGATAAGCTTTTTGATGTGCTGTTGGATTTGGTTTGCCAGTATTTTATTGAAGATTTTTGCATCAATGCTCATCATGGATATTGGCCTGTAGTTTTCTTTTTCAGTTGTATCTCTGCCAGATTTTGGTATGAGGATGATGTTGGTCTCATAGAAATAGTTAGGCAGGATTCCTTCTTTTTGTATTGTTTGGAATAGTTTCAACAGTAATGGTACCAGCTCCTCTTTGTATGTCTGGCAGAATTCAGCTGTGAACCCATCTGGACCTGCAGTTTTTTTGGTCGGTAAGCTATTAATTGCTGCCTTGACTTCAGACCTTGTTACTGGTCTATTCACGATTTCAGATTCTTCTTGGCTTAGTCTTGGGAGTGTGCAAATGTTCAGGAGTTTATCTGTTTCTTCCAGATTTACTGATTTATGTGCACAAAGTTGGTCATAGTAATCTCTAATGGTAGTTTGCATTTCTGAGGAATCGGTGATGATCTCCCCTTTATTGTTTTTTATTGCATCTATTCAATTCTTCTTTCTTTTTTATTAGTCTAGCTAGCGGTCTATTTTATTGATCTTTTCCAAAAACAAGCTCCTGCATTTACTGATTTTTTGAAGGTTTTTTTGTGTGTCTCTATCTCCTTCAGTTCTGCTCTGATCTTAGTTATTTCTTGTCTACTGCTTGCTTTTGAGTTTTTTTGATCTTGTTCCTCTAGCTCTTTCAATTTTGATGATAGGGTGTTTTCAGATTTTTCTTTGTTTCTTCTGTGGGCATTTATTGCTGTACATTTCCCTCTAGACACTGCTATAAATGTATCCCATAGGATCTAGTACATTGTGTCTTCATTCTCATTGGTTTCAAAGAACATTTTTATTTCTGCCTTCATTACATTGTTTATCCATTCATCATTCAGGAGCAAGTTGTTCAGTTTCCATTTGATTGTACGGTTTTGAGTGCTTTTCTTAATCCTGAGTTCTAATTTGATTGCACTGTGGTCTGACAGACTGTTTGTTATGATTTCTGTTATTTTGCATTAGCTGAGGAGTGATTTACTTCCAATTATGTGGTCAATTTTGGAGTAAGTGCAATGTAGTGCTGAGAAGAATGTGTATTCTGTGGATTTGGGGTGGAGTGTTGTGTAAATGTCTATTAGGTCCACTTGGTCCAAATCTGCATTTAAGTCCTGGATATCCTTGTTGACTTTCTGTCTCGTTGTTCTGTCCAATATTGTCAGTGGAATGTTAAAGTCTCCCATTATTATTGTGTGGAAGTCTAAGTCTCTTTGTAGGACTTTAAGAACTTGCTTTATGTATCTGGGTGCTCCTGCATTGGGAGCATATATATTTAGAATAGTTACCCCTTCTTGTTGCATTGATCCCTTTAACATTATGTATTGCCCTTCTTTGTCTCTTCTGATCTTTGTTGGTTTAAAGTCCCTTGTATCAGAGACTAGGATTGCTAACCCTGCTTTTTTTTGTTCTCCATTTGCTTGGTAAATCTTCTTCCATCCCTTTATTTTGAATCTATTGAGTATTTGCATGTGAGATGAGTCTCCTGAATACAGCACACCAATGGGCCTTGACTTTTTATCCAGTTTGGCAGTCTGTGTCTTTTGATTGGGGCATTTAGGCCATTTATATTCAATGTTAATATTGTCATGTTTGGATTTGATCCTGCCATTTTGTTACTGGCTGGTTGTTTTGCCTGTTAGTTGACATGGTTTCTTCATTGCGTCATTGTTCTTTACAATTTGGTATGTTTTTTGCAGTGGCTGATACTGGTTGTTCCTTTCCCTGTTTAGTACTTCCTTTAGTAGCTCCTATAAGGCGGGTCTTGTAGTGACAAAATCTCTCAGCAATTGCTTGTCCATAAAGGATTTTATTTCTCCTTCACATACAAAGCTTAGTTTTGCTGGATATGAAATTCTGGGTTGAAAGTTCTTTTAAGGATGTTGAATATTGTCCCTCAATCCCTTCTAGCTTGCAGGGTTTCTGCCGAGAGATCTGATATGAGTCTGATGGTCTTTCCTTTGTGGGTGACTTGACCTTTTTTCTCTGGCTGCCATTAGGATTTTTTCTTTCATTTCAACCTGGTGAATCTGACAACTATGTGCCTTGGGGTTGCTCTTCTTAAGGAATGTCTTTGTGGTGTTCTCTGTATTTTCTGGATTTGAATGTTGGCCTGCCTTGTTAGGTTGGGAAAGTTCTCTTGAATAATATCTTGAAAAAGTTCTCTTGGATAATATCTTGAAATCAAAGTGTTTTCCAACTTTGATTCATTCTCCCTGTCACATTCAGGTATGCCAATCAGGCATAGATTAGGTCTTTTCACATAATCCCCTAATTCTTGGAGGCTTTGTTCATTTCTTTTCACTCTTTTTTCTCTAATCTTGCCTTCTCATTTTATTTCATTGATTTGATCTTCTATCTCTGATATCCTTTCTTCTGCTTGATTGATTCGGCTATTGAAATGTGTATGCCTTGCAAAGTTCTCGTGCTGTGTTTTTCAGCTCCATCAAGTCATTTACGTTCTTCTCTAAGCTGGTTATTCTAGTTAGCATTTCATCTAACATTTTTTCAAGGTTCTTAGTTTCTTTGGATTGGGTTGGAACATGGTCTTTTAACTCAGAGAAGTTTGTTATTACCCACCTTCTGAAGCCTGCTCTGTCACTTCATCAGATTCATTCTCTTTTTTTTGTTCCCTTGATGGTAAGGAGTTGTGATTCCTGGGAGGAGAAGAGATGTTCTGTTCTTTGAATGGTTTCATCCTTTTTGCACTGTTTTTTTCTTTTTTCCCCATCTTTGTGGATTTATCTCCCTTTAATCTTTGAAGTTGGTGATTTCAGGAGGAGTCTCTTAGTGGACATTTTTTTCTGTTGAGGTTGGAGCTGTATCTTTTTTGGCCTGTAGAGGGTGTTGCTGGGCTCTCTAGGATTCAGTCAGGTTGCTGGGTGGGTGGTCGTTCCCTGGAGTTTGTTTGCAGGTGAGATTGGCCCTGACTTCCCAACAGTGTCTCTCCTTCTCCAGGTGGATCTTCCTGGTTGGAGTCAAGCTGGTGTATTTGCTGCCAAGCTCTCTAGCGAGGGCTTCAGTTTAAGTTCTGAGGAGGTGGAGCCTGCCAGGCTTTATGGTCTGTTTCCCTGCTTCCAACTATGCCTCCCTCTGTGGGATGGTCCATCCCACTTGCGTTAGTCCAAACTCACGCCCAGGTCCCTGCAACAACCAGCCATGCCCAACGGTAGCCACTGCTCAGAGTTGCACTGACTACCATGGCACCCCATCATCTGGCAGGGCTCTTGTGGACCGTGGGTTGCAGGAGGGATGAGGTAAGCACAGAATCCAAATTGGAGCACTGAGGTGGTTAAGTCCCCTGACCCTCCGAGCCGGCTGCATGTTTCAGGTGGGGATGCACCCCTCCCCTGTCTCGATTTGCCTCCCTGGGCAGCTCTTGCCCTGTGGCTCCTTCCCTGGGCCTATTTTCAGAGCCCTATCAGTCCCACAGAAATGAACCCAGCATGTCGTTTGGAATCATGAAGTCCTCTAGCCCTCTGCATCTCATTTGCTGGGAGCTGCATTCCAGTGCTGGCTTCTCTTGGCCATCTTGGCACCCCACCTCTCCAGGATTTTGTTGTACAGATTATTTTGTCACCCAAGTACTAAGCCAAGTAGCAACCAATTGTTATTTTTGTATTCTCTCCTTCCTCCCAAGCTCTACCATCAAGTAGTTGAAACCTCAAGTTTTAGCTAGCATCTTTGATGACTAGGACCAAGTGTTAAAACAGTCACTTACTTGTTTGGAAGTCTTTGAATAAGGTTTTTGGATTTTGTTTTGTTTTGTTTTGTTTTGCCACTGAAGCATATGGCAGCCACTTTCTAGAATTCACTTTCTATACTCTAGCCAGTTTGCCTGTCTTTTACCTCCTGTAATAAGCTAGGTTTTCATTCTACCTCAGGGCCTTTGCCCATGCTCTTCAAAGCATAATTTTTTTTCTACCATTCTCATCGATTCACCAACTACCAACCATCAAATGTCTCACTTAGTTATATTCTATATATTTTTGTCTTTCATCAAGCTTATTAATTAATATTAGTATAATAAACACTTCTTCAAGGAAACCTTCTCTGACTCCTCATACCATATCAGTCTCCCCACTGTTATATGAATTTGAATGACTTCATGCATTATTGCATTTTGTAATAATACATTTATTACATAATTGCTTGAATAGTCTCTCTCTCTCCCTCAAAACTAAGCTCCATTAAGCAGGAATTGCACTGATTTTGCTCAAATTACATACCTAGAAGCTACTGCTTTGTCTGAAGTGAGTGCTCAACAAATATGTATTTGAGTAAATACATATGAGTAAATGAGTAAATAAAAAGGTGAGTGTACATTTTGCTTGAAAGTATATACTGCAACCTTCAAGTGCCCCAGCAAAACTTCCCTCTACTCTTGGGAATTGATGATCTTTCTCTGAAATTGTCTCCTAGAGTCATTTCAGCAGCAGGGTGCCAGGTCCACAGCCAGAGTGTATCTGTGATGATTCAGCCATCCTATTCTACGATGGACAATAGCTGTGTCAGGCTTTCATGCCCTAACATATCCTGAATCCATTGTATGTTTCAGGGGAAAACAGGCTTTGCCAGAGAATAGAGCATTTTTAGGCTCTAGCACTCTACCAGCTCTAGGGATATTTCCTAGTTAGTCAATCATTAACGCTCACTGAAGACTTAAAAGGTGAGAGTTTGTTCCACTCCAAACCTGGACCTAGGCATTCATCCTGTTCTTAACACACAGTGTCAGATCCCACAGGTGTGCTCCAGCTGTTTCCTTCTTTTATTCTCCCCTAAAGTTTGCTTTCCTGAGCTGCAGCCATTTTCTCCAATGTCTCATTCTCTTCCTTCCATTTTAAAGCACTGTGGGCTTACTTTATTGATTTCAGTCATTAGACTTCCCTCCCATTACTCCTCTTCAAGAGCCACCTTGACTTTTTTTAGAAACAAAATTTGAAAGCAGCTAATTCTGAGAAGGCTCATGGATAAAATCAGTGGTGAGACCACCAACTTCCCATGGCAGGAGGATTCCAGCCACTCTTTTGCTCTAGCATAGCTCTCAGCTTTAACAAGAAATCAAAATGTCTCCTGGGAAAGTATGAAGAAATGTTTATATCACTACCAAAATTGTGTCAGCCTTGCTATGAAACAAAAATTTTTTTAAAAAGTCATGTTTGTATAGATGCAACCCAAATTGTAAGTTAAAATAAAATGGATTATATTTTTCAAAAGTATAAAAAAGCATTTGTCTCTTGATCCACTCACATATTTTGGAATTTATTCCACAAAGATAATCTAAAATATCTCCCAATAATTTTCACAGCAAGTTGTTCACCACTGTTACTTATAATAGCAAACTCTTGGGAAATAAATTAAATGTCTTTAATTTGGTAATGTTTGAATGCTATCAAAATCTATACATGAGGTATCTGAAATAGTCAAACTCATAAAAGTGGAAATTAGAATGGTGGTTGGCAAGGCATCGGGAGAGGAGAAAGTAGGGAGTTGTTCAATGGTTATAAAGATTCAGTTATACAAGATGAATAAGTTCTGCAGAAGATCATAGAAATATGCTGTACAACGTAGTATCTATAGTTAACATACTATATTGTGCACTTAAATTTTGTTGAGAGTAGATCTCATGTTAAGTGTTCTTATCAGTCACACACACACATACACATACACACAACACCAAATGTACACGAGAAAACTTTTGGAGATGATGAATGTGTTTATTACCTTGATTGTGATAATGGTTTCACAGTGTTCAGAGTGAGTAACCACCAGAGAAGACATATGCCTTCCTCTTGGCAGCTAAGAGAGCTAAGAAGATACTGTGGACATTAGAGAAGTATCTTTATGAGGAGTTACCGGTGCTATAGGCATTGCTTAATGGCCCTTCTGCAGAACACTTTGGTATGTGGATGTCAAACACTGGTTATCATGGCAGTTTTGCTTCAACATGGCCTCACTTTTGGCCATGCAACAGACTGCTTTCCTATACACAGATATATGCATATGTTCAAATTCATCAAATTTTATATTAACTATACCTCAACAAAGCTGTTAAAAATCTATACTTCAAAATATTATGAACAACTAGTACCAGCCACTGAAAAAACATGCCAAATTGTAAAGACCATCGACGTTATGAAGAAACTACATCACTAAGGGCAAAATAACCAGCTAGTATCATAACAGCAGGATCAAATTCACACGTATCAATATTAAACTTAATGTAAATGGGCTAAATGCCCTAATTAAAAGACACAGACTGGCAAATTGGATAAAGAGTCAAGACCCATTGGTGTGCTGTATTCAGAAGACTCATCTCACATGCAAAGACACAGATAGGCACAAAATAAAAGGATGGAGGAAGATGTACCAAGCAAATGGAGAGGAAAAAAAAAAAAGCAGGGGTTGCAATCCTAGTATCTGATAAAACAGACTTTAAACCAACAAAGATCAAAAGAGACAAAGAAGGGCATTACATAATGGTAAAAGTATCAATGCAACAAGAAGAGCTAACTATTCTAAATATATATGTACCCAATATACGAGCATTCAGATCCATAAAACAAGTTCTTAACGACCTACAAAGAGACTTAGATTCCCACACAATAATAGTGGGAGACTTTAACACCCCAGTGTCAATATCACAACAGATCAACGAGACAGAAAATTTACAAGGATATGAAGGACTTGAACTCAGCTCTGGACCAAGTGGACCTAATAGAAATCTACAGAAATCTCCACCTCAAATCAACAGAATATATATTCTTCTCAGCACCACATCACACTTATTCTAAAATTGACCACATAAATTGGAAGAAAAACACTCCTCAGCAAATGCAAAAGAATGGAAATCATAACAAATAGTCTCTCAGACCACAGTGCAATAAAATTAGAACTCAGGATTAAGAAACTCACTCAAAACTGCACAACTACATGGAAACTAAACAACCCGCTCCTGAATGACTACTGGATAAATGATGAAATAAATGCAGAAATAAAGATGTTATTTGAAACCAATTGACAATGAAGACATAACATACCAGAATCTCTGGGACACATATAAAGCAATGAGTAGAGGGAAATTTATACCGCTAACTGCCCAAAAGACAAAGGAGGAAAGATCTAAAATCGGTAACCTAATGTCACAATTAAAAGAACTAGAGAAGCAAGAAAAAACTAAGATTAGAGCAGAACTGAAGTAGACAGACACATAAAAATCCCTTCAAAAACATCAATGAATCCAGGAGCTAGTTTCTTCAAAAGATCACCAAAATAGATGACTACTAGCAAGACTAATAAAGAAGAAAAGAGAGAAGAATCAAATAGATGCAAAAAAAATTGGTAAGGGGATATCACCACTGATCCCACAGCAACACAAACTACCATCAGAGAATACTATAAACACTTCTGTGCAAATAAACCAGAAAATCTAGAAGAAACCGATAAATTCCTGGACACTTACACCCTCCTACGACTAAACCAGGAATATATCGAATCCCTGAATAGAACAATAATAAGGTCTGAAATGGAGACCTTATTATTGGTTTATCAATTGATAGCCTACCAACCAAAAAAAAAAAAAAAAAAAAAAAAAGTCTAGGACCAGACTAGTTCACAACTGAATTCTACCAGAGGTATAAAGAGGAGCTGGTACCATTCCTTCCGAAACGATTTCAAAGAATACAAAAAGAGAGAATCTTCCATAACTCATTTTGAGACCAACATCATCCTGATACCAAAACGTGGCAGAGATACAACTAAAAAAGAAAATTTCACGCCAACATCCATGATGAACATCAATGTGAAAATCCCAATAAAATATTGGCAAACCGAATTCAACAGCACATCAAGAAGCTTATCCATCAAGACCAAGTCAGCTTCTTCTCTGGGATGAAAACCTGGTTCAAGATACACAAATCAATAAACATAATGCATCACATAAACAGAACCTAATACAAAAACCACATAATTATCTCAACAGATGCAGAGAAGGCCTTCGAGAAAGTTCAACAGCCCTTTATGCTAAAAACTCTCAGTAAACTAGATTATCGACAGAAAGGATCTCAAAATAATAACAGATTTTTTCTGGTTTCTTTTTTTTAATCTTTTAAAAATTGTAACAGCTTTTTATGACAAACCCACAGCCAATATCATACTGAATGGGCAAAAACTGGAAGCTTCCCTTTGAAAACCGGCACAAGACAAGGATGCCCTCTCTCACCACTCCTATTCAACACAGTATTGGAAGTTTTGGACAGGGCAATAAGGGAAGACAAAGAAATAAATGTTACTCAATTAGGAAAAGAGGAAGTGAAATTGCCTCTACGTGAAGATGACATGATTGCATATTTTAGAAGACCTCATCATCTCAGCCCCAAATCTCCTTAAGCTGATAAGTAACTTCAGCAAAGTCTCAGAATACAAAATCGATGTGCAAAAATCACAAACATTCCTATCCATCAATGACAGATAAACAGAGAGCCAAATCATGAGTGAACTTACACAATTGCTACAAAGAGAATAAAATACCTAGGAACACAACTTACAAGGGATGTGAAGGATCTCTTTGAGGAGAACTACAATCACTGCTCAAGGAAATAAGAAAGGACACAAACAGATGGAAAAACATTCCATGCTTATGGTTAGAAAGAATCAATATTGTGAAAATGGCCCTGCTGCCCAAAGTAATTTATAGATTCAATGCTATCTCCATCAAGCTACCACTGACTTTATTTGCCAAATTGGAAAAAAAAAAACTACCTTAAATTTCATATGGAACAAAAAAATAGCCTACATAGCCAAGACAATTTTAAGAAAAAAATAAAAAAAGTAAAAAGCTAGAGGCATCATGCTGCCTGACTTCAAACTATACTAAACGGCTACAGTAATCATGGTACAAAACAGCATGGTACAGTTACCAAAACAGAGATATAGACCAATGGAACAGAATAGAGGCTTCAGAAATAACACCACACATCTTCAACCATCTGATCTATGACAAACCTGACAAAAGCAAGCAATGGGGAAAGGATTCCCTACATGATAGACGGTGTTGGGAAAACTAGCTATCTATAAGCAGAAAACAGAAACTGGATCCCTACCTTATGCCTTACACAAAAGATAACTCAAAATGGATAAAATATTTAAATATAAAGCCTAAAACCATAAAAAATCAAGAAGAAAACCTAGGCAATACCATTCAGAATACAAGCAGGGGCAAGGACTTCATTACTAAAACACCAAAAGCAATGGGAACAAAAGACAAAATAGACAAATGAGATCTAATTAAACTAAGGAGCTTCTGTACAGCAGAAGAAACTATCATTAAAGTGAACTGGCAACCAACATCATGGGAAAAATTTTTGGAATCTACCCATCTGACACCAGGCTAATAACCAGAATCTGCAAGGAACTTAAACACATTTACAAGAAAAATACAAACAACCCCATCAAAAAGTGAGTAAAAGATACGAATAGACACTTCTCTAAAGAAGACATTTATGCAGCCAACAAACATATGAAAAAAAGCTCATCATCACTGTTCATTGGAGAAATGCAAATCAAAACTACATTGAGATACCATCTGACACCAGTTAGAATGGAGATCATTAAAAATAACAGGAGACAACAGATGCTGGAGAGGATGTGCAGAAATAGGAACGGTTTTTACACTGTTGGTGACAATGTAAATTAGTTCAACCACTGTGGAAGACAGTATGGCAATTCCTCAAGGATCTAGAACTAGAAATACCCAGCAATCCCATTACTGGGTACATACCCCAAAATTATCAAGTATTGTATTATAAAGACACATGCACACATGCTTATTGCAGCACTGCTGTTCACAATAGCAAAGACTTGGAACCAGCCCAAATGTCCATCAATGTTAGACTGGATAAAGAAAATGTGGCACATATACACCATGGAATACTATGCAGTCATAAAAAAGGATGATTTCATGTACTTTGCAGGGACATGGATGAAGTTGGAAACCATCATTCTTAGCAAACTGACACAAGAGAAAACCAAATACTGCATATTCTCACCAATAAGTGGGTGTTGAACAATGAGAATGCATGGACACGGAGAGGGGAACACCACACACCAGGGCTTTTTGGGGGATGGGGGACTAGGGGAGGGACAGCTGGGGAGTGGGGGCTTAGGGGAGGAATAGCATTAGAAATATCTAATGTAGATGACAGGGTGATGGATGAAGCAAACCACCATGGCACGTGTATACCTATGTAACAAACCTGCACATTCTAAACATGTACCCCAGAACTTAAAGAATAATAAAAAAGAAAAGCAAAGGCTAAGGAAAGATGATCAGATAAAGCTATGCTTTTTAACTTCCCATTCAAATAAAGATAAAAGATGCAGGTGGGAGTAGGGGCAGGGGTGAGATTGCCTTTTTGCCTTGGAAGTAGATAAGCTGGATTAGAGATGAGATGTGAGACAATTTCTCAGCGAGCAAAGACTTTCTGCTAACAGTGGTGCCATGGCTGTCTTCCTCTTGGTAGTAGTGATTCTAGATGATCGGACTTTCAAAATTCATGGAGGCCATGAAAATTTTTCTGGATTTAAATTGAGAGGTTTATATATTAACTTTGGACACTACAGCTTGGCCTACTTGGATCTAACAAATTCTCATGTGTTAATCTAGCATTTGACCCTGGTCCCACAAAGGTTGGGTTTTGGCTTTTACCACATCTAACCCTAGTTCTTACTGCTGATTTGGGCCTGACTTTATGACCCAGAACTAATTATTGCCAGTGACTTCTGTCATTATATGTCATAGTGTAGCCAAAAGGACCAGTATCCTAAATTGTATTATTTTGTTTTCCTCTGGAAAAGGCAGTAACAGTACAACCAATTTTAGACCCTGACTGGATTACCTAAAATCTTAGAATAATAAGGAAAAGTGAAATTGAAATTGAATATGTAGCCTGGGATATGGCAATAAAATAATATAAATGTGGAAATAAGTATGTTTTAGGTCATTAATGAAATATCAGATGTTAGTAAATACTCTGTCACTCTGACCACCAAGATTTTCATGATTTGGTCTAATGCACTAAAAGCTACAATCATTATGTTTCTTTAGCAATATCTTAAGAGCTAAACCATTTTAAAAACCCCTACACATTGGTTTCAGAATTCTGCTTCCAGCATTACCAGCATTCCCACCATTGTCATCATCACGTTTACTATGACATGACCATGGAATGTTTTTCAGCCTCAAACTCAACAAAAATTCCTTATAAGAATTAGATCTCCATATATATATATAAAATAAAATGGTAATCACTCATATTTTTTTCCTCCTCTTGAAGTGCTAGGTGAGTATCACCTCTCCAAATGTTTACTCACTTTTGAAAGACAGACAGTCTTTTATACTTTTCACTGTGCACTAAAACATCTTTATCCTGATAATTCTGCTGCTTCCAGTGGGACCTCTAACAGAAATGAACACAAGAGATTCCTGGGCACAGTCTTGGACTTAGTCATTAAATCCCAACAATGATGTGACTTTAAGCAATGGGCAATTCAGCTTTTACTTTCTCATATACATTTACAGGGGATTTCAAAAAAATACATTTTATTGCTTTCCAACTTAAATCAATATTTCACTACCTCTAGACTAACCAAACTTAAATAAATATTTCACTACCTCTAGACTAACCACTCTATTAACAGAAAATTTTTATTTTTAGAGCAGCGTTACAGATCAGCATTATCATGTAACTCCCACCACTATTAACTTTAATAATTTAAATTTCCAAGATGTGAATTAGAGAAGAAAGCTTTAAGCTGCTAATTGTCCTTCAGGTACTTTCTTTTGGGCCTTGAGGCATAGAATATCCCTAGACAGATGGATTTTTCATATGCCCTAAGTATGCACCTAAAGGGATTGTGCTGAACAGTGCTCACCTTCTTTCTGGTTTGTCAATTTCTAAAATGAGACCCTAGCCACAAAATGGTGAAACTCTACAGTATAGGTTCTGGAATTTGATTAACATCAGTTCAAGTCCTGACTATAATTTATACCACATGTATTATGTGGCAAGTTACTTGATCTCTTTGTGCTTCTGTTTCTGTACTTTCATCTTTAAAAGATGGGCCATAATACTTGAAGATAAAATGAAGTAATTTAAGTAAAGTGTTTTGCAGAGTGACTTTCATGTATTATGTGTCAATCAGTGGTAGCTATTTTTGGCAACAACTTTTCACCTTTATTTGTAAGGCTAGGACTGACTCACCTCCCCTTCCCTGGCACGCAAAAAAAGACAGGGAAAAGTACGTAGAATCCCAGAAACAAATTAGTATTTTACATAGCGAAAGCAAAGATAACAACAATGTCTTCAATAATACCAACAGTCAAATTGAGTAAGTGCCTGGAAACCAAAAGAAAATTAATTCTTGATTTCCAAAAGCTTATGGATCAAGAAGCTTTTACAATGGCATTGTACATATGATACTATATCCAAAAACGCATTCCATTTCTGCTTCTGCAACTGCAATCTTCCTTTGGTTTGTTTATATTTTTATAATATATACTTTACTATATCTATATGGCTCCAAACTGTGAGCATTAAATGAATTTTTAGTCATATGATTACTATATCCTTATATCTAAGTGGGTTTAGGCAATAATTTTTTATGTCTGCTTCTAATTCAGACTTTCTGGTTTGCACAACCTCTGGGATTTATAGGCCAATATTTTCAAAACCCTATTTGTATATCTTACCTACAATCTCTAAAACTTTGGATATGACCCTAATATAAGTATTTTGTGAGCTATTAAAAAGAAACACACAACAAAATATTCTAATAGAATCTAAGTAGTATTAGAGAACTGATTATATAAAACCTGTGCAACATGCTCTTTTAACTTTATTACTTGTGTCATTACTAATGAAATATTTATCGATCAGGAAATAGAAGTAGATACCACAGAGAAGTATGACTTTGGCTATGCATTCAAGAAGAATGTGTTACTTAGTGAGACTCTTTTTATTCAAAAATCCATTCCTTTTTGTTATCTAACCCCAGGAAAACTATTCCAACTATATAACAAGAAAATGTGGGTATAGCTTAACAAGACTATGCCACATATAATACAGTATAGGAGTAAGCTCCCTACATGTGAATGGATTTCCCTAAGCAGAAAGTTAAATGTAATGATGTTTAATTAATTAGATGGTCTTCCTTTGATTAATCGAATCAACTGACATTTTTAATATCAACTAGGTAATTTAATAACAATTTCAGCCTACTGCTCTTATGCCTAAAACTCTTAAAAATGTCAATAACTATGACATACCATAAATACTACAGGTGCAGATGCAAAACAAACTTACATAAATTTAGATGATATTAATGCTTAAAATTCTATTAAAAATATTCATATTATGTACAATACATGGGGTTAATGCATATCTTTCTAATAATGTTTCCTTGCCACAAAGCTGGCTAGAGTCTATATTTTTCTAATTTATAATCTAGTATGTCAAAGTTTTATGTCCAGTAGAGTATCATTGTTCAGAATCCATATTTCAAAATATTATCAAATTACTTATGAATAGTTTTGAGGGGAAATGAAACATAAAAAAGAAGTTAACTGTAGTTATAGATAACACACTGTATGTCCTTGTTCACTTAGTGGACAAGAATCAGACCACCAGATTTTGCCACTTTTTGCTAGCAATGTACCTTCCGGCCCTTTTAAAATCTTTTGTAATCTTGGATTTTGCTTAGGTTGTGTAATCCTAACTACAAGTACCCAAATTATTCTTAGGAAGAGTTTCAGGAAAAGTGTGTTATGTACTAAATTTTTTGTCCCCACAAAATTCATATGTTGAAGCTCTCACTCACAGAGTGATAATATTTGGACATAGGGTCTTTGGGGGGAATTTGGGTCATGAAGGCAAGGACCTGGTATGATGGGATTAGCAACCTTACAAAAATGAAACATAATATAGTTTGTTCTCACTCTCTTCACCAGCACAGACTGGGAAAACTCATGTGGGCACAAAGCAAGAAGGCAGCAATCTGAAAACCAGGAAGAGAGCCCTCACCAAAACCAATCCCACCAATGTTAATCTGGACATCTAGGTACCAGAGCTGTGAAAAATAAATTTGTTTTTTAAGCCACCCAGTCCATCATGTTTTTCTCGAGCAGCCCTGCAAGAGTAAGACACAATGGGTATATTATTTCATCCATGAGCCCAACAGCCCGATGAATTGGATAGGAGACCAAGCTCATAGAACTTATACAATAAGATCCTTCTTGTTTCTACAGAATTTCAAGAACTAATACAATTCCCACTGACACACTGGTGCAGCTCTCGGCCTTTCCCACTATGGGGCAGAGGAGGCTGTCTGATCCATTCATAGGCATTCTCCCAGGATTATACAGTAATCATGATCCTTGCTATGGTTTGAATGTTGGGTTCTTCCAAAACTCATGTTGAAATTTACCTGCTATTGTAATGGTATCAAGAGGTAGAACCTTTTAGTACTGCACTAAGTACTGAAAATAGTATTTAGTGGTGGGTTAGGCTCTTCCATCATGAGTGGATTAATATCGTTATCACGGGAGTAGGTTCCTTCTAAAAAACAAGTTTGCCCCCTTTTCTCATTATCTTTCTCTCTCACTCTTTCTTTCCCCTTGCACCATAGGATGATGCCCTAAGAAGGCTCTTGCCAGAGGCTGGCCCCTCAATCTTGGACTTCCCAGCCTTGAGAACCATGATCCAATAAACTTTTGTTCCTTATAAATTATCCAGTCTGTGTTTTTATATCAAAACAAATGGACTAAGACAAACCTAATGTAGGTTATTTCTCTATTTTGTAATACTTCAAATAACCACAGGAAATTATGTGTTATAGCCACAAGTGTACCTATACTAATTTATATCTTATTAAATTAGAAATGGGGCAGTGTTTCATAAAAGAGAGTGACGTACAGTTTGTTCTCCTACAGGTACTAGTAGAAAGGGTTAGTAAATCCTAATCAGCACCAGAGAAAGAGAAAGAAATATAGACAGGTGGTATCTCTTTTCTAAAATAAACTTCCTTCTGGTCTTTCAAATTCTGTTTTTCTATAGTTATATCTTTATTATCTTTCTTTCAATATTGCTAAAAATTGCCTTCTCAGCACCTACCTTTTGAGAAGTAATTACTGTTGCCCTTTATTTCCAGCCATGGCAAGTGGCAGTGAAAGAAGGTGACAATGGGCCCTGGCTGGCCTAAATATTGCCTGACGCCAGGGCCCCACAACCATAATAAGGCTGCCTGGGTTAGAGTGACTGCATGGACTCCCTGAGGCAATAACACAACTAAGAAAGTTATTTACAAGGAACAAACATCTTATTATGAAGAGAAAACAGAAGCAAGAAAAATGAAGTAAATTTCCCAATTACAGACTCTCAGCCATTTTCTAAAAGCCTCCTGTCAAGTTTATAAATGTAATTGTTAAACAGCTGCTAAGAGTGGCAAACAAAATGCCAGTAACGAGGATCAAAGAACTCTTTCTTAAAAAGTAAAGAGGACTGAAATCATCTATGGTGCCAATCAAATGCATGACAACGATTTATTACTTCCTTGCAAATATAAGTTCATTTTAGTAAGGTTTCTCCCTACAGTCATAATTAGATAACAGTATTATCCTACAACAGAGATGTCTGGCTTTGATAAGTGGTGAGATGTATAAGAATATGTATACCATACATATGAATTTTACATTATACATTTTCAGAAAAGGTGAAATCCATTATTTATGTGGATATTAGACATGACTCCAACTCCAGGCCAGTGTATTTATTAATGCTAATATTTATGCATAGTGCCAAATTTCAGAATATAAGCAAAATTAAACTTGAATGATTCTAATTTATTTTATTTTTTTCTAATTTCAACTCTCTTTAAAACTAGATCTGATAAATTTTGGAATTTAGTGGAATAACTCTTCTTGAAGGTCTTTCACACCACTGTACTTTCATTTAGGCTAGCTAATTAGGAAAATATTTTTGTTTTTACTAAAAAATGTCCAACAGATTGTATGTTGGATATCCGTATCTTAGTAAAAACTCTGACTGCACCCTTTATTAGTAATAACTTTTCTTCTCACAGGCACCATGGAGGAGGCATGATGTGATAAAGAAATAGTAAATATATCAATGAGTTTGGACTCACATACTGGTGTTTTAAAATTTTAACTTAATGAAAATATTTTAGTATTTACTCTTGCAAACCAAAAGCTAATTATTTTTGTCATACTTCATGTTTGCACATTTCATATAATCCCTTTTTCTTTTCCTTCAGAGATACTGAATCACCACACTGTGATGATGTTAAGGATCATATGCTCCATTCAGTTCCTCAAAATTAATGCCACTATTTTGACTGATTTTCCAGGGAAAGAAACATATGTTGTTGCTCTTTTATGTTTCATGTCCATAAAACATAGTGCATTACTGTGCATTGCACAGGCCCTTCATTGTCAGTAACTGTTGAATTCCAAGAGAGAAGGAAAGAGTTTAACAGTTTCTTATCCTTAGGGGATGAATGAAAGAAAGCAGATGCTAAACTATTATGTGAAGGCATAAACACTAACTTTTTTTTATTTATTATACTTTAAGTTCTGGGGTACATGTGCAGATCTTGCAGGATTGTTACATAGGTATACATATGCCATGGTGGTTTGCTGGCTCCGTCCCCACATTACTTACATTAGGTTTTTCTCCTAATGTTATCCCTCCTCAACCTCCCCACCTCTGCCATCACTTCCCTAGCCCCCCAACCTCCAAAAGACCCCAGTGTGTGATGTTCCCCTCAATGTGTCCATGTGTTCTCATTGTTCAACACGCATTTATGAGTGAGAACATGCAGAAACACTAACTTTTTTTTTCCGGGAAGCAAGAACATTACTAATGAAAGAAATTAACATTTTAGAAATGACTTGAGGCCCTTCGCTATGAAGACAGCATTTCTACTAAATATGAGAATTCATATTCTTTAGTAACTGTAACAAGTAAATTCGCAAGCTAGATTTTTATTACTAATTCTTTACAAATACTTTATCATAGTAAGATTTTTATTTGACTTTATTGGTCTGTGTTGTTGATGTTTTTATAAGTACTGACATTTCTAGAGATCACATTTCATGTGACTATAAGTTAAAATTAAATGTATCTCCAAGCAATTTTCCGAGGGCAACCATTAAATTTAATTAAACAATTAAGAGCCATTTTTTTTTTTACAATAAAAAGAAGCAGGTTTAGTAACTTAAAATTTTCTTTATCAGGTCATTCCAGTAACTTTATTGAAGGAAATAATAATTGTGGTCTTTCAAAAACATAATGCAGAAAGAAAAAATGCAAAATATTATTAGTGATAATGTATATGTTCCTGAAGTCCATTAATAGCTTGGGCCTTTTAGTATGAAAATACTTTTAAACACTGTATGGGTCATTGGATCCTTAATGTTTCTTTCCAGCATGCAGTTTCAAAATTCTATGATCCTCTGTTGATGCAGATCAAAGTACATAATAAGGCTGCTTTTTTAAAATAAGACTTCTTATACAAAAATTAACTCCAGATGGATTAAAGATTTAAACATAAAACCTAACACCATAAAAATCCTAGAAGAAAACATTGGCAATACAATTCAGGACATAGGCATAGGCAAGGACTTCATGACCAAAACACCAAAAACAATGGCAACAAAAGCCAAAATGGACAAATGGGATCTAATTAAACTAAAGAGCTTCTGCACAGCAAAAATACTATCATTAGAGTGCACCAGCAACCAACAGAATGGGAAAAAATCTTTGCAATCTACACATCTGACAAAGGGTTAATATCCAGAATGTACAAAGAACTTAAATTTACAAGAGAAAAAACAAACAACCTCATCAAAAAGTGGTGAAAGGATATGAACAGATACTTTTCAAAAGAAGACATTTATGCAGACAACAAACAAATGAAAAATGCTCATCATCACTAATCATCAGAGAAATGCAAATCAAAACCACATTGAGATACCATCTCACACCAGTTAGAATGGCAATCATCAAAAAGTCAGGAGACAACAGATGCTGGAGAGTATGTGGAGAAATAGGAACACTTTTACACTGTTGGTTGGAGTGTAAATTAGTTCAACTATTGTGGAAGACAGTGTCACAATTCCTCAAGGATCTAATAGAAATAGCATTTGACCCAGCAATCTCATTACTGGGTATATACCGAAAAGATTATAAAACATTCTGTTTTAAAGATACATGATGTATGTTTATTGCAGCACTATTTACAATAGCAAAGACTTGGAACCACCCCAAATGCCCATCAAAGATAGACTGGATAAAGAAAATGTGGCACATATACACCATGGAATGCTATGCAAATATAAAAAAAAGATGAGTATATGTCCTTTGCAGGGACATGGATGAAGCTGGAAACCATTATTCTCAGCAAACTGACACAAGAATAGAAAACCAAACACTGCATGTTCTCACTCATAAGTGGGTGTTGAACAATGAGAACACATGGACACAGGTAGGGGAACGTCACACATTGGGGCCTGTTTGGGGGGTGGGAAGGGCTAAGTGAGGAATAGCAGGGGTTGGGGGGATTGGGGAGGAAAATCATTAGGAGAAATACCTAATGCAGAGGATGGGAAGTTGGATGCAGCAAACCACCAAGGTACGTGTATATCTATGTAACAAACCTGCACGTTTTGCATATGTACCCTAGAACTTAAAGTATAACTTAAAAATAAAATAAAATAAAACTTCTTATAAAAATTCTTAAAAGCAAGGCTTCCTTTATTGCACTTCAAGACTTGAAGTTAGGCTCAACAAAATCTCATTCACCTGGCATGCAGACTTACTTTAAGGATAAAATTTTAAAAAAAGAAAAACAAAAACAAAACACTTTCTAAAGTGAGACATGCAATATAGAAAAGTCATTAGTTAAGCTTTTAAAATACCTGGCTATTTCAAACATATAATACAATGCAATTGCTTAGCAATTTGATGAATATAAATTAGTAATGGCTTTATGATTCAGAAATAATATTGTGAGCATTTGTTTATAAAAAAGTATTACTTGCCTCTTCCAGTTATCACTATATGGATATCTTTTGAAAAATAAATTATTTAACCAAAAGTTGAAGGAGTCTTATCTGAGGTCACTTCTTGCTCTCAATAAAATGATTTTAATTCCTCTTGGCAATACCAATTGATTTTTTGACAGTGGTCAAAATATGTTCCTTATTACACATCAATACCTATTTAAAACTATAAAGGAATGTTTTATGAACTGATCCATGAAAGCCTACGAATCTCAAGCTCCTTTGTGAGCCTGGATTAACTGGGAGAAGAGGCAGATGCATGACACAGGTAACATTTCTATACCTACCATTTTATCTGCTTGGTTCAGCTTTCTCTATTTTATATGTTGGTTTTCCCATTTGGTTGGAAGAAATTTTTGGGTACCACTGTCTTAGAGAACTTCACCACAATAAAATTCACATTCATATAGAATATATTATATAAAAGCCCATTTCAACTCTATCATAGACTGATGGCTGTTCCTGGGCACCTGGCTACCCAGAACAGACTTCATTTCCTGTCCTCCCTTGCAAATAGGTGTGGTTGCATGACTAAGCTGTCACTAAGAAAATGTAAATGGAAGTAGTGTATAAAATATCTGGATCATGTTCTTAAAATGCAGGGTTGTGCTCCTGATAACCTATTTTCTTTATCTTACTGTTTGAAAGATGAATTATTGGAGCTCCTTCTACTTTAAAACTTTTGGATAAAGACCAAGTCACCAAAGAAATCTGTAGATTACCATAACAGCCTTGAATTACCTAAATTCATACTTTCATGAGAGATAAAGAAACCTTCATCATGTTTGAGCCACTGTCATTTTGTGTTTCTGTCTCATCTATGCAAACCTAAATAAATTACCATCTTAAGGGCTTTTATACTATTCCTGATAAAGACTATTAAGTCTAACTGAATTCCAATAACTAAATACATAAACAGATCTTTTATCTTTTGCTACTTATTCATTTGTGTATCGACAAAGATAATAGTTATGTGAATAACATAGACATATGCTCATCCCACAATTATATTCGTATAAATTTAAGTAGATGAAAAATGTTATGGCTTTCAAAATTTATATTTGTTAAAATTGAAAGCTACCATCTCAGCTTACAAAAATAATGTATATTTTATAACATTTCTTTCACTTTAATTGCAATCACAATAATCAGAGATAAAATCAACTACCCTGAAGACAAAATGTTTGAAGAATAAGTATATTTATAGCCCAACTTTACAATTAGTGTTTTAAGTAACAGTAAACAAATGTTTCTAAAAGCTTTTGAAGTGAAAACATTTTAATCACTTCAGTCAAAAAACTCCATTACCCAGCAGAATTCGTTGAACTGGTGATGATAATAAATTGAATTGTCTTGCTAGATTAGTCAGTAAGTATGAACATTCATTATTCCCTACTCAAAAGTAAACAAACACAAAAGTGACTATGAAAGAAATTGACTTTCAATAGTCATAACAATAGATTATTAGTCCTGTCACTTAAATTAGGAACACTGAAGAAATTGAAGATGAAATTCAGCAATATAATAGATTTTTACACCAAAGACTGATTTCTGCACCAAAGACTGGTGAGATGCACTAGAAAGAATGCAAGAAAAGGGGCATTCTAAACACAGCAACAAGAAAAGAGTTTAGTTATCCTAGGGAAGAAGCTAAGGAAACCAGAAGCAAAGAAATTCAAGCAATAGTAATGCAAGAATCTCAATGGAGATAAAAATCAAACTGGTTACTCAAGTGAAGTTAGGACAGGTGAAACTCAAAAAGTCGAAGTGGTAGGTAATCAGCATAGATCACTCCAGGTGGCTGGCTAATCATTATCCGAGAGTAATAACAACTGGATTGGAGATCAGGAGTGAAAAATGCCATTTGAGGTGAAGGCTACTAGGCAGATATGAGATTCCAGGCAGAAACATGGTCAGTGAGGGCACATAGGAATGAGGTGGATCTTAGTCATTAAGAATTTGGGATACAGGAAAAGAATCAAGTATCCCAAGACATTTCTCAAATACTTAAGTCAAATATTTGTGAGCTATGAGAGAGTACCCAGCACTTAGTCATGGTGATAGTGATAGCAGACAAATTTCTAGGCAGATGGGGTGGGGTCTTGGTAGGGCTCGACCTTCAACCTGAGGACCACGCCGCCAGTTCCAGATAGAGTCCATTATTGGAGTAAGAACTTCTATCCCTATCTTACCTACTCTACTCTCTCTCAATTGGTTCCTTCTGGATGATGCCTTTTAACCAATTGAATGGTGCTTTTTCCAAGACCACCCATGGACTAGTCAGCAAGAACTCCCCCATTCCAAGCTCATAATAACCCCGGACTCAGCCAGACAGACAGCTACCCACTTCAGTTCCCTCTTACTGTCTAGAGCTTTTCTGTCACTCAGTAAAATTCTACCCTGCCTTGCTCACTCTCTGGTGTCCATATACCTCATTCCTCTTGATCACTGGATAAGAACCTGGAACCTGCCAAATTGCGGAAGTTAAAAGAGCTGTAACACTCTCCCACTCAGTAAACTATAACTATGGGAGTGAAAAAGCTGCTTGGTGCCGCTCCCTCCTGCTGGCTGAACTACAGGTACAAAAAAGCTGCAACAATGACCAACTGTTTTAAAACATCTCCTAGAATAGGAGCAGTTGACCTTTGGGAAGTAGTCATGGCCTGATTTTTTTTTTTTTTTTTTTGAGACAGAGTCTCGCTCTGTCGCCAGG
>NW_022437006.1:2413675-2563256 GCF_009761245.1 Sapajus apella
ACAGAGTCTCGCTCTGTCGCCAGGCTGGAGGGCAGTGGCACAATCTTGGTTTACTACAACCTCTGCATCCGAGGTCCAACCAATTCTCCTGCCTCAGTCTCCCAAGTAGCTAGGACTACAGGTGTGCACCACCACACCCAGCTAATTTTTGTATTTTTAGTAGAGACAGGATTTCACCATGTTGGCCAGGATGGTCAATCTCTTGACCTTGTGATCCACCCACCTTGGCCTCCCAAAATGCCGGGATTATAGGCGTGAGCCACCATGCCCAGCCAACCTGATGTTATATATCCCTTAGCCTAGACTGTCAGCCTAATCCTGGCAAACTAAACAACATTGTTTTCTTTTATTATATGATCTTATGAGGTAGGAAAATAAGTGGAGGTCAAGGTTGTCATCAAGAGAGTAGAGAGCCCAGATAAAGTGACAATGAGATTCAAGTAAATGTGAATGACAAGAAGAGGGAAGTGAGTAGAATGGAGTAGTTGTGGTGGCAGATGCTGTATATCATACTGGGATATAGACAAAATAAATTTGGAGACAACTGAAGTCAAAAAAGTATACTTTAAAGAATACTAGAGTTCAGGGCAGCTAAGGAGTCAAAATGCAAAACCCATTATGATGCCATGAAAATAGATTGAAGTTCAAACGAAACCTAAAATGTAATTATAACAGTAAAATGTAAATGAAGAATTTTTAAGACCAAATTGTTGTTAGTTAAGAATGTAACTCACATCAGAAGAGAAATAAATCTCCAGTGTTTCATGCTGTCTGCAGAAAATAGTTGAGAAGAAAAGATATAACTTTAAGAGTTGGTCAACTGTTTTCATGTTTGGTCATGCAAATGAAGGTGCAAAAAAATGTTTTCAAGTAAAAGAGAAAATTGAGCTATACTCCAAATTAAAAAGGAAACTATATGTATGCATTTGTTATCATCATCATTATCAGCCCAGTATATGTGTATCCATAATAGAGAGAGGTCATAGTCAGAAAGGCTTCCTTGCTTTTGAAAGAAAAAAATACTCTAGCTTCCAGGTATTTGTCTTTGTGGTTCTCTTTAGAAGAAAGCTTATGCCATGATATTCATCCACATGACTTGTTTTCTTATCCCCTCCAGGTATTTACACACATGCTTCTACTCAATGAAGCCTTATTGTTACCAGAATGGGGTACCAATCCAGAGGCCAAGAAAGGGTTATTGGATCTTGTGCCAGAAAGAATTCAGGGGAGAGTTCAAACAGTAAAGTGAAAGCAAGTTTATAAAGAAAGTAGAGAAATGAAAGAATAGTTACTCTATAGACAGAGCAGAAAGTTCCTGAAAGTAAGAGGAGGAATGTACCCGTCTAGGTACAATGCTTAGTTATATATAACTAAAAATGCTTGTGTATAAAAATGCTTGTGATTTCTGCACATTGATTTTGTATCCTCAGACTTTGCTGAAGTTGCTTATCAGTGTCAGGAGATTTTGGGCTGAAGCGATAGGTTCTTCAAAATATACAATCATGTCATCTGTGAATAGAGACTATTTGACTTCCTGTCTTCCTATTTGAATACCTTTTATTCTTTCTCTTGCCTGACTGCCCTGGATAGAACTTCCAATACTATATTGAATAGGAGTGGTGAGAGACAGCATCCTTGTCTTGTGCCATATTTCAAAGGAAATGCTTCCAGTTTTTGCCTGTTCAGTATGATATTGGCTGTGGGTTTGTCGTAAATAGCTTTTATTATTTTGTGATACGTACCATCTATGCCTAGTTTATTGAGGGTTTTTAGCATAACGGGCTGTTGAATTTTGTTGAAGGCCTTTTCTGCATCTATTGAGATAATCATGTGGTTTTTGTATTTGGTTCTGTTTATGTGATGGATTACATTTATAGACTTCTGTATGTTGAACCAGCCTTGCATCCCTGGGATGAACCCTACTTGATCATGATGAATAAAATTTTTGATTTGCCATTGCATTCTGTTTGCCAGTATTTTATTGAAGATTTTTGCATTGATGTTCATCATGGATATTGGCCTGAAGTTTTCTATTTCAGTTGTCTCTCTGCCCAGTTTTGGTATTAGGATGATGTTGGTCTCATAAAATGAGTTGGGGAAGATTCCCTCTTTTTGTATTGTTTGGAATAGTTTCAGAAGGAAAGGTACCAGCTCCTCTTTCTAAGTCTGGTAGAATTTGGCTGTAAACCCATCTGGGCCTGGGCTTTTTTTAGTTAGTAGGCTATTATTTGCTACCTCAAATTCAGCCCTTGTTACTGGTCTATTCAGGGATTCAAATTCTTCCTGGTTTAGTCTTTGGAGAGTGCAAGTGTCCAGGAATTTATCCATTTCTTCCAGATTTACTAGTTTGTGTGCATAGAGTTGTTTGTAGCGATCTCTGATGGTAGTTTGTATTTCTGTGGAATCAGTGGTGATGTCCCCTTTATCATCTTTTATTGCATCTATTTGATTCTTCTCTCTTTTCTTTTTTGTTAGCCTGGCTAGTGGTGTATCTATTTTGTTTATTTTTTCAAAAAATCAGCTCCTGGATTTGTTGATTTTTTTGAAAGGTTTTTTTGCCTCTATCTCCTTCAGTTCTGCCCTCATCTTAGTTATTTCTTGTCTTCTGTTAGCTTTTGAGTTTTTTTGATATTGCTCCTCTAACTCTTTCAATTTTGATGATAGGATGTCTTAAAAGAGGGCACTTTGTATTTATTAAGTATTAAGCTAGGCAACATAAAATGAATCTCTCTCCCACACGAGCAAATTTTTTTTACTCCCTGGCTGTATCTGTTACAGTTTATTTTGTGAAATTAGGTTTACTGTCAATCTTTAATATATAGTTGACAATAATGGGGTTTTTGACTGGTTCAGAGACCAGAACACAAATAAGCTAATTAAGAACCAATTAACTGAACTCTGGTACTATTACTAATTTTCTTTGGCAGACATTTCCCTAGTCTGCTATGATCCATGTGAATTGAAACATATTTCCAAGATAATCACTCCCTTCTTTGGAGGATGAGGATAAGAAGAGTGCTAATCTCTTAAGATCATTTTGAAGATTAAGTAAGAAAAAGCATAAAAACCTTGTGGCATATGTAAAATCTCTTTAAAGGTTAGTTATTATTGTCATTAGTAAATAAAAATAAATGGGAAAGAATAAATAATAGCTATTGATTGGTAAATATAACATTATATTAACAGGTTACAGAAAAAAATACACACAAATGTGTCTTCTCTAACAGTCTGAATAGACCTGTAATTGGAAAGTGCAAAACAATGGGAAAAAACAATAGTAGTTCATTAGAGGTAAGAATTTAATGAGAAAGACAAAGTGGTTTTAATATTCTCAAGTATCCAAGTCCCGATTAATTTTGTAACAGGCTATTATACCATCTCAGAACATTTATATTAAAAGAAATCAAGAATATTAGGAGAACTGTTCCAATTTCCAAAATCAAGGTACTAGGAACTACTGCAAATGATAACCTCACTGTTGATACTTAGTAAATTTCTAGAATCAATTGTTAAATAAATGGTTTATTAGTATGTGAAAAATAAGATGACCTTCAGCAGCATCATTGCCTACTTACTCAAAGTAAGGCATAGTATAACAATTTTTATAGTATTATCTTATCCATTGATCGGGGAAATGTCACAGAGAAATATATCATCACTTCAACACAACAGTATGATATGATTTAGTTGTGTTCCCACCCAAATCTCATCTTGAATTGTAACTCCTAAAATTCCCATGTGTCATGAGAGCAACCTAGTGGGAAGTAATTGGAACCCACACTGTTCTTTGAATAGTGAATGAGTCTCACAAAATCTGATAGTTTTTAAAAGAAGAGTTCCCCTGCACAAACTCTTTTTACCTGCTGCCATACATGTAAGATATGACTTGTTTCTCCTTGCCTTCTTCCATGATTGTGAGGCCTCCCTAGCCATGTAGAACTGTAAGTCCATTAAACCCTTTTTCCTGTATAAATGTCCCAGTCTCAGGTACATCTTTATCAGCAGCATGAAAATGGACCAATATAGTAAATTGGTACCAGTAGAGCAGTGCATTGCTGAAAAGATATCTAAAAATGTGGAAGTAACTTTGGAACTGGGCAAGAAAAAGAGGTTGGAACCATTTGGAGGGCCCAAAAGACAGAAAAATGTGGGAAAGTTTGGGACTTCCTAGAGACTTGTTGAATAGCTTAACAAAAATGCTGCTGGTGAAAAGAACAGTAAGGTCCAGGCTGAGGTGGTATCAGATGGAGATGAGGAACTTGTTGAGAACTGGGGCAAAGGTGACTCTTAGCATCCATTTGTTCCAAATTAAAGAAATCTTTTTTAGTATAAGGCAGTTCTAATGGTGGATTAACTCTCACAGCTTATATTTGCCTGTAGAAGTCTTTATCATATTTGCAAAGCTAAATAACAGCTTTGATGGGTAAAGTATTTTTAGTTTACAGGTTTTTTTTTTTTCCTTTCAGCACTTTGAATATATCATTCCACTCTCTACTAGTCTTCAAGGCTTCTACTAAGAAATCCTCTCACAGTCTTATGACTGTTCCTTTGTACGTAATGAGTTGCTTTTCTCCTGCTTTCAAAATTCTCAGTTTTTAATTTTTAGAATTTATTATAGTGTGCTTCAGGGAGTATCTCTTTCTATTTATTTGTGTTTATTTGGGCTTCATGGATATGGATGCTCTTTTTCCTCTCCAGATCTGGGAAGTTGTCTTTTTTTAAAAAAAAAAAAAAAAAAAAAAAAACTTTCCTTCTCTTTCTCTACTTTCTTTCCTCCACTACTTCTGGGACCCTCGTAGTTTGTATAGTAGTTCACGTGATAGTATCTTGAAAGTCATACATACCATCTCCACTTTTTAATTTATTTTTAATTTTCCTTCTTTGAGTAATTTCAGATGTCTTTTTGATCTCACTAAATGTTTCTTCTGCTTTATTGAGTTTGCTATAGAAGTTCTCTGTATAATTTTTATTTCAGTTATGATATTCTTCTGCTGCAGGATTTCTGATTGCTTTTTAAATATCTTCTATCTTGTTTGACTTATTTTGTTTATGTATTTTTTGTGGGGTTTTTCTGTTTTCTACTTGTATTCTCTCACAGTTCACTGAATGTCTTTAAGCGAATTATTTTGAATTCTTTGTCAGGCAGTTTGTAGATCTTAATTTCTTCACAGTCAGTTACTGGTGCTTTATTTTGTTCCTTTGGTGATTCATGTTCTCCTGATTATTCAAATTTTTATGATCACTATGGCCTTCCATTGGGTCTGCACATTTGAAGAAGTAGACAACTTTAGCAGTTTTTACAGATTGGCTTTGCAATAAAAGCCTTCACCAGTCACCTCATCCAGAAATTCTTGGTGGGCCTCTGTTTGGGTTTCTGGGTAACATTGCTTCTGCAGTCCTTAGGCAGGATAGTCTTATGTCTGAGGGTGGGGTTGGTGAGTGGCTGAGCCTGAAGCCTGAGTTGCATGGGCAGGGTATGGTTCTGGGTCCATGAAGACCTATCTGGCACCTAGATCTGCAAGGGCCAGTCAAGCATCAGGTTCTACTAGTGTACACCTGGAGTCTGGATCTGTTGGCACCTGCAGCTGTGGGAACTGGCCTAGAGCCTGGATCTGCAGGGGATAGTCTAAAAGATGGGTCTGTGGAGGTTGGCCTGGAGCTGGGTCAGTCTAAAGGTGGGGTCCAAATTGGCAGGCCCGAGTCGTGGGTACATAGGAGCAGTATTAAAATCTGGGTTTGTGGGGGATGGCTTGAGACTGGAGTCAACTCATGTGGCTCTGGACCCTGAGTCTGCTGGAGAAACGGGTTGTGAGGGCCAGTGTTGAGATTTGAACCAAAGGGACCAGCCTGTTGTCGGGACAACACAGAGTGTGGAGTTGCAGGGCTGGCTTGCAGACTAAGTCTGCAGATGTCAGCCTGATGCTCGAGACTATAGAGGCTGTCCTGGAATTTGTGTCTATAGGTGCCAGCCTGAAGCCTGGGGTCAGAGGAGGCAGCCTAACATTGGGTTTTACTGGGGCATGTCTGATACTAAGGTCCATAGCACTTCCCTCTCCTTCATCCAAGCAGAAGGTATCTCTCTGCATGCTATGTTGTCTGGGATTGTGGGGAGGGTGATGCAAATAGTGTGAAACTGTTTTTCTTACTCTCTTAAACGTGATGTTTCTCATTTCAGTGCTAAACGTATATGCTATAATCTCTTATGTGGATTCCTTAGAACTTGTGAAGGTATGCCTATGCATTGTTATTTATTCAAATTGTTGTTTTCATGAAGGCATAAATGTTGTAAGGTTTTATTCTGCCATCTTGCTGATGTCACTTTCTCAAAATTCTATGTAAGTATTAACCATATATGTAATATAAATTAATAGCAGAATATAGATAGAAAGCTAGCACATTAGTTTCTGATACTGTTTGCATATGCGTCCCCACCCAAATCTCATGTAGAATTATAATCCTCAATATTGGAGGTGGGACCTGGTAGAAGGTGACTGGATCACAAGGGAGGTTTCTCAAAAATGGTTTAGCACCATTCTCCCTAGTGCTATTCTCGTAATAGAGTTCCCATGATAACTGGTTCTTTAAAAGTGTATAGCACCTCTCTTCTCCTTTTCTTTTTCCTGCTCTGGTCATGTGAAGTGCCAGGTTTCTTTTCATCTTATCCTATGATTTTAAGTTTCCTGAGGCTTCCCTAGAAGCTAAGCAGATTTCACCAAGCTTCCGGTAGAGCCTGCCAATCCATAAGCCAATTAAACCTCTCTCTTTTTTTTTAAATAAATTACCCATGTCAGGTATTTCTCTATAGCAGTGAGAGAACTAATACAGTTTCTAAAAATGGAATATTATTCCTATCACAGGAATAAGTATCTCATCGTATTCTATTTTAAATAAATTGAATCAGCTGACTGATTTGTTTTTCTCAATGTGTTTTTAAAAAAGACATTAATAGAAATATGATACTTGTGAGGAGGGCATTTTGACTTGTTATGAAAAAGAGAAAAATGTAATATATGAATGAGCTGGGCATGTTTAAACAAAAGGAAATTTTTTTTTAAATGGCAAGAACTATCTTAAATATTTGAACTATTATCATTTAGGAGTGGCTTTACCATGTGTATTTCTAAAAGTAAAACTAAAATTAGTGAATGAAGGTCATGTAGTGGTAGATCTCTTGTCAAGATTCAAAGAACAATCGGTTTTTATGGGGCATGGAATTTCATACTATAAAAAGAATTCATCTGTCAGGTCACAGAATATAAATACTGAGGAAGATAAATCAAATTGTCTTTAATGTCCAGCCTCGAGAAGTAGAGGTAGATAACAGAGGTTGGGAGATTCTGTAGGCAAATTGCCAGGATTTAATTTTCATCTCCCTTACTCATTTTCAATATAATTTTGTGCCAATTACTTAATATCTTTGTACCTCAATTTCCTTACCTGTAAAATGTATGTAATAATACAGATCATTGTCCCTCAAGCACTATTACAAAACCCAAAATTTTTCAAAGTTAAAACTTTTTTTGAAGGTTACAGCAAACTCATTTGACAAAAAGAATATATCTGAACAGATGTGATTTATAGGCATATTTTCTTATGTAGTGTGAACATTTACAAGTTTCTTCATAGAAATGTTATTGTGTTTGATTGTGACCCTTCTGGGGGTACCATATATCTATAATATATGCACTGTATTAATTTTTCTGAATGCTGAAAACCTCTAATTTTTAAAACACATCTGTTCCTAATGATTTCATCAAGACCATACACCTGTAATACCTATGGCTTCCTAAGGTTATATTAATTAAGTATACAGAACAATGCCAGGCACAGATAAAGGCATAACATGTATTAGTCTGTCTTTGTGCTGCTAATGAAGACATACCTGAGACTGGATAATTTATAAAGAAAATAAAAGTTTAATGGACTCATAGTTCCATGTGGCTGGGGAGGCCTCACAATCATGACAAAAGGCAAAAGGCACATCTTACATGGCAGCAGACAAGAGAGAATAAGGACCAAGTGAAAGGGAAAACTCCTTATAAAATCGTCAGATTTCATTAGACTTATTCACTACCACAAGAATAGTATGGGAGAAACCACTCCCATGATTCAAGTATTTACACCACTGGGTCCCTCCCACAACATAGAGGAATTATAGAAGCTACAATTCAAGATGAGAATTGGTGGGGACACAGCCAAACCATATTGCGTATGTTAGCTACTACCACTACAAAAATTATTTTATTTTCTGTATCCCTTACATTCAGAACAAAGTCATGAAAAGAAAAAATATTATTTCTTTATCATATAAAGAAGTGACACCATGCACATTGGTACTTAGACATTTTAATAACCAAGATTTTTTAGCAGTGCTTTTACAAAAGGTTTCAACTTATTAGAAATATTATAATCTTTAATTTCTCATAGTTTGAGAGTGTTAAAAAATGACTTCATGGAAAAAGACTAAGCCATCTTCTGTATATGAATAGAACAAAAATTGAGAGCATAAACTTAAAATGGTTAAACTTTGAAATGCATTTCCATCCAAGACAAAAAAACAAAATAAGTGATCAAATTTAGTGCATTTCTGTAAAAAATATTCCTGTGTTCTTTACAATTCTAAGAATTTTACTTCTTAGGGAACATGACTTTTGTATTTGTGAAGAGGTCATACTAACGTTTAGCATATTTTTATACAGTCTAAGAACTTATAACTTATAAACTAAGAACCTTAAAGTATAACTTTAAATCCTTCAAATTTCAACATGAGCTTTTGTGGGGCCAAAGAAACCATATCCAACCATAACACCTGAATATTTTACACTATCATAGACAAAGAGATTTATTGGTCAAGTAGAAAAAATTGAATTCTAAAAAAGCTAAACTCAGAGTGATACTGTAGGGTTTAGAGCAGAGGACTAGATATTACAATGTAAATTCATGACTATCACATCATCAAATAACTGATGATAGCCACAGAGTTAAATAGTATCATGAAATTGTAGAATATCACTTGCTAAAATGTGATACTATTGCAAAGAAGAAAGTACATTTTTCCTATTTTTAATATTTTAATACTTCCTAGAAGATATGAAGAAATAATAGGAATTGCATATTTCTGTCTTTTCCTCATTCTTAGTTTAATAACTGGAAGATAATTATGTTCACTGAGTCAGTGAGCCCAGGAGGAAAAAGCAGCCTAAGACTTAACAGTAAAATGAAAGGCTGCAGTTTTGTCTGTCAAAACCCAAGTCCCTTTATAACATCCAACTGGAGAGCACCGGTAGAAGCATAATTCACCTTTGTTTCCTTAAAAAAAAGATAAGTAGCCGGGCACGGTGGCTCACGCCTGTAATCCCAACACTTTGGGAGGCCGAGGTGGGTGGATCACGAGGTCAAGAGATCGAGACCATCCTGGTCAACATGGTGAAACCCCATCTCTACTAAAAATACAAAAAATTAGCTGGGCATGGTGGCGCATGCCTGTAATCCCAGCTACTCAGGAGGCTGAGGCAGGAGAATTGCCTGAACCCAGGAGGCGGAGGTTGCGGTGAGCCGAGATCGCGCCATTGCACTCCAGCCTGGGTAACAAGAGCGAAACTCCGTCTCAAAAAAAAAAAAAAAAAAAAAAAAGATAAGTATCAGAAAAATACTATTTTGTCCCCCTCATTACTCCTTTCTCAAATATCTCTCCATGTGTATGAAAAAGCAACTAATCTGTTTGCCAAGTTAGAGAGACTTTTGCATTCATTGAGTTAAACTGACAGAGTAAGGCAAAAAAAAAAAAAAAGGAATTTAGTGAAGATTTATTTTTTCTCTCTCTCATGTTCCTCTGCTGCATGGAATATGAGAAAGGTCATAGCTTTCTCTTCTAGCCTGAAGAAGAGAGACAGAAGGGGGAAGAGAGAGAGAAGAGTATGTGTGTATATATTGAGGACAGCTGGCAGGAAAGAAAAAAGGAGTGGAAGCTTTGTCACTCTCTCCAATGTAGGAATTACCAAATAGATCTAATCTAAAACCAATGTTTCATTTTCATTTCCACATGGAACCCTATGTTGTTTTTCCCCTCTGGATGAAATCCAAAAGATAATAACCTAGAATATTCTAATAGATTATCTAGGATAATAACCTAGATTACTCCAATCTCCAAGAAATATATCTCATAAGTGGCTGGATACAGGTATACAACCTATGAGAGATAAATGTTTGTAATTAGCAAATAAAGGGTCATTGAAGCCACAGGATCGAATAGGAGATCATTTAAGGATGTGAGTTAAGGAAGAGAAGACTTCTGAGACTGGAACTTGAAAACTATAGATGACAAAGAAAAAGACAATTTGTTCATGATAGTGAAGTGAAACAGATATATGAAAAGAAATTCAAAAGGTTCTTGGAATCAAAGTCAAAAGTATTTCAACAAAGAGAGTCATCAAAGGCATCAAATACTGCACAGGCCAGATGAGAACACTTAGACGCTGTGGCAAAGACAGAAAAGTGCATTTTATTCAGACTGACTTGGTGGTGAGTGTTTTATTTATTTATAGGATGCATCCCAGCTTCAGAAGAAAATGGGTTACACACTTGCCTGGGTATGTACTGACTAAATAAAGTAAAAAGCTTTTGAGAAGTCTGTTCTAAATATGAATTACAGAGTTTTCTGTGGAAAGAAAAAAAAAGAACCAGGTAAGAAATCTTTATTCAGTAAAAAGATGGCTTTTGTTTGTGGTGGGGAAGTAATAATAAACAATGGCATCAAGAGGACCTACAGGTAATTGATCTAACATTTAAGTACTTGGAGAATAACTATAAATACTTAAGAAGAAGGCTCACACCTGTAATCCCAGCACTTTGGGATGCCAAGGCCGGTAGATCACCTGAGGTCAGGAATTTGAGATAGGAGACAATTAGTAAGTATTGTTACTACTACCATAATATTGTTATGCCCATAAGTTTTTACGCCTAAAAATTTGGGATATTACATAAGAATCTTTTGTTTTCCCCACTTATAACTATTTGTATATTTAATTTGTTCAACATATTTATAATAAATAAGAGCTTAGTATATGTAGTTCTTTGTTATGAATGTGTATAGATAGCAAAGATACCCTTTGTACCTTCAAGGATTTAGTATTTCTGTAGATGAGAAACTAAACATACAAATCAGCAATGGCCGATTTGCGTATAAAAATAGAACTCTGACCCTCAATCTGCAGTAAGCAGCCTGGGAAACAAACCCCTTACCTATAATAGCCAGCTCAGGATGCCAACCTACTGTATGCAAATCAGACGTGTAAGGAATCAGACCACTATTCATAGTAAATGGTCCAGGAAGCCATATGATAACCTTGTAACAAGTGGCCCCAAATGCCCTGGACTTTATCAATAATTGATGGCTTCCCCAATTTTTGTATGACTTTAGGATCATCTAGAGGCATTCAAACATGTTCTCCAAGCCAATCACATAAGATGCCTTACTTCTGATTGACCCCACCTATGGCTTTTCCATACCAACACCCCCAAGCAGGGCACACCTGCAGGCTTTACTTTTTCCACTATAAAGCATCCCTATTTCTCTGCCTGCCTTTGAGTCTGTACAAAACACCAGTGATGGTGGCTGACTTCATTGCTATAGCAAGTGCAGAATAAATAATCTTTGCTTGTTCTCATTTGTTTCCACTCTGGTAAGACTAAAATACAAATCTTTGATCTGATGATTTACTGAATGTCATTTATTGGTAAATTTTTCCAATAAAAGGACTATTATTAAATAGTTTTTTCTAGATCAAAAAATATATAATTTAGGGTCCTCACCATACACTTATTATTTTCTTTTATCCTCAGACTGTACTGTTATTTTGCAAGCAACCATTTAACCCTTGTCCTGTTTGCCACAAGAATACTCGGTGGTGGTGCTTGCAGCTGCAGCATTTACCTAGAGGTAACTTTGCCATGAAATATCTAGCTTTAATTATTTTCACATTACTCTGGTATATCAACTTTGGAAACAAAAGGCATCATTCTGTTTATAGCATTCTGTTTTTAGTAGTGGTATGTCCACTTACAAAATACAATAATTCTCGATCACTGAAAATGTCAAATACTAGAAAATGTAGCATGCCTTCATGTTAACATTGTTCTCAAATAGTTGTTGGCTGAAGATTCATTTGATGAATCTGATTTTTCTGAAATAATTCTGATGATTTGATGATTCTGATGTTAATTCTGTTAAGAAATAATTCCAAGAACACTTTTTATATTTAATTTTCACATTCAAAATCACTCAGATTTGCCTGAGCCTTAAAGAGTAGGATTATGTAAAATTAAATGAGTGCTGCCAGCAAGCTGTACTTTTTTTCTAAATTGGAAAAAGGTTAAATTTAATATATATCTTCTTGTTCAATTAATATTTTACAAAATATAGTAAAAAAAGTTAAATGATGTTTTGGTGAAATCTTTTAAAATTTATATAAATTGTATTATCATCTTACCTTGCATTTATCCCTTTTATAGATTCCAAATGACCACAAAATTTTACTGAATCTCACATTACATTTCCATGTAATGGAATTTCCATGTGTACATTTGACTATTTCTCTACCTTCACAATTTTTTTTCTTTTTAGGGCTGAAAATGCCTTTAAATTCTTTACCTGGCAAAAATGACATGTCCTTCAAGGTACAATTCACATGCCGTGTTGTTCATGAAAACTTCTTGGTCACTAATATAAAAATGATTTCTAGTTTTCTTGAACTTCTATAATGCTTGTTTTTCTTATAAAATATTTCCTTCTGTTGAAATTATTATTCTTGGCTTTCCCCATTACATGGAGCTCTTTGAGGACTGCACCACTATTAAGTGCTTAAAATACAAAGATAAATTAGACAACCCACTAATCTTTGAGGGACTCACACTCTAATGAGGATATTTATGTGTTTTCTGTATAATTAACAATATTATGAGATGATGGGCTCTAAAGGACCACAGAGAGGAAGTATGAACCCTACCTGGCAGGAGTTTGTATATACTTTAAAGAGAAGATAAATGTAGGCATCTTGCCCTACATACACTCTTCTTAGCCTTGCATCCTTTTCTTCCCATCATGGGGTGGCCCTGAAGATATGTTTGAGTAAACACCTATGCATCTCCTAGCTAAGGTTGATCTTACAGGAAAAGCTTGGCCCAAGCTAGAGTAATTTGACTTTTTTTTTTTTAAAGTACTTTAGAAATAAAAATTCCAAACCATTCTGTTATTAACTAAACTGAAAGAAACCAAAGCCTGTGGTAGCTGTTTTCCATCATGTACATGAAAACAAAAACCCAATTTCAGAGAGAGACAAAAATGAAGCCTACACTGAAGGAAAGATAATAAAATGACATTTAGCTTCACAGAAAGACACAAGGAGAGGGAGAAAAAGAGTTTTGATTCTAGGCTATTTTCCAATTTCTGACTGTAGTCTTTCTGAGGCTTGACTGCAGTTCTCACCCTTAGGTTCTGTTTGGTAGCCTTGTATGTCCTTCCATTAAATTCACAGTTCTTATAAAATCTAGCTTAAGGTGATCTCTGGTACAGCATCCAAACAATCTCTGACTAAGACAGCTGTGTGATAAAGGGTAAATGACAATTTGACAGATATATAAAGGGAAATGGCAGGACACTCCAACAAAAGGGAAAAAGTGACCAAAGATACAGAAGTATGAAGTTTATGTCTTAGAATTATCAAGTAGATCAGAATAATTAAAGCATGTGATCATTGACAGCATTGTTGAAGTCTCATTAAAAACACACCTAAACATCTTACTAACGAGCTTGGACATTATCCCAACAGCAGTGGAGAAGAGAATATGGAAACATTTTAACACAGATGTTAATTAAAAAAGGCTACAATCTAAATAGATTGGGCTCCCTGCCATTCACTCTGTGGCCTCAGATGACTTTCTTCCTCTTTATTTTCCTCCTCCAATTAATGATAATAATAATAGGCAATACTAGTAGCTAATATTTATTTAGTACTTATTTTGTACCAGACAACCTAGTAATTATTTTACATGTACTATCTGATTTCCTTATAGGAGCCCTGAGCTAGAGACTATTATTATCCTCATTGTATTGTTAAGAACAATGAAATAGAGATAAATTAAATAACTTGTCTTATGCCACTAGCAAGAAGTTTGTATTTAGAGAGTATCCAAGAGAACTCTTCGGTTTAGTTACAGGTTTTGGGGTTTCTTTCAACCTTGTTTCTTCCTTTTAAATATGCATTGTTTTTCACTGTTATTATAAAATTAAACCAAAAACATTAAAAGCTCCACTGAAATTGTTGATTGAAAGTCTTAGTCTGTATTGAAAACATCTGTATTGAATATTCACCAGCGGTGCTTATAGCTGCAGCATTTACTTAGAGATAACTGGTGGTAGGAAGCCACACACACACACACACACACACACACACTCTCTCTCTCTCTCTCTCTCTCTCTCTCTCTCTTTAGTCTCCAATGTCTTTAATAGGGCTTTATACATATGATCTCTGCAAATAATCCTTTCAGGCAAGATAATGTTTACAAACGTCAGGCTCTGTTTTAATCTAACCAAATTTTGTATCATCAAAGTCACATCCTCATTTTGCAAAACTAGAGCCAGTTTGGACCAGTTTCTAAGCATTTCTGAGAAATATCTCTGTATCCAGTTTCCAAGGCCCTAAAAAGTCTATTGTCTTGCATTTAGTACTCTTCTATGACCTGGATGGTACTGATAATGAGTGGTCTGATGACTACAAATACATACTCATTTTGTACAACAATGATAGCTGCAAAACATTTTTTTAAAATATAAACTTCCTGCTAGTCATAAATTTGCTTTATCTGACCTCCAAAAATCCTGATCCTCTTAACCTACATATATAATTGACATAAAAATTGTCACAACCAATTGAGTAGTAGATACGGCATTGCACCCAGAAGAGTCTTACCTTCATAGCTTGGCCATAACTTATAGAAATAACATTAGAAGTTTATCTTTTGTACCAACTATGGTTAGTATTACCTAGAATATAGTCCTGTACTAAGTGTCATAGCTTAGATAAATAGAAGAAAGGTTATTTTGTTACAAAATTGTATTTCCTGAAAAACTGCCTTCAAGTTACCAAGTTGGCTCCTTCTCTAGGTCTTCCTTGGTGATCCATAGACTATTCAGCTCAAATGGGATGTAGAATTGGTGGACATTCAGAATTAATGATAAGTTATCACATTAATAGCATTTGCTGGCTTCATCATACCTTTCAATGTAGCATACAGGGCTGCGGGATTTTGAATTCAATCCATGAAGCTACTAGTAGTATTTATTGCCTAATTGTAGTATAGATCATCAAAGGAACTTAAGTCTGACAAAGGCCCTTTCTGGCACCTTAACCCAAAAGCCTATGCCTATAATCAATGGATGTAATCAATGGGAATAAAATGGTTCTATATGGCATTAATAAATCTTATCTTAAGGTTCAATCTTACCTTTACCTACTTGTTTTTGTTTCCCTAGTAAATGAGTTTGGCCAGACTCTACCTAAAAGTTCCACACATTCAAATACATTGAATATTTAACTATATTATCCGATAATCCCTATTTACTATGGCAGTGCTAGTTTACAGAAGGGATAAATGAATAACCCAATTTATTTTACTAAAACATTTAGCCATAGGTGTTGGGTTACATGTCATGAAAATTTAAGGTACTTCTTTTACACCCAGTTTTATACAACCTTACCAGTGAAATTAAGATTCTGGTTGGAAGAAGTGTAAGTTCTATATCTTTATTGTTTTAATTGTTCTTTAACAAAATTCACCATTTCTATATCTTCTTTTTCTACAATCCTTTGTGATGATAAGGGAGGCATGAGTTAGTCTGAATCCTAAAGAGAAGACCTCCTATCTTCTGTATTAGAGCCCAGTGAGGAAACATAAACTATACTAGTTATAGAAAGAATATATAAAACACAGTAATTAGGAATTAGTTTTTAAAACAGTAACTGAAAAGGAAAAATAACAGTAAATTATCAGGGGGATAGCAGTAATAGGAGGCAGCAATCATCCCTAAGGCTGAAGAAACAAAGGCAGAAGTTAAAAATTAGTAAAATTTAAAAATGAAGATGAAGAGACCTGTAGATTTAAAACACAGAGCTTTAAGGATGGTGCTGGTTCTGGTTCCTCTAAACACCAGCTGGTGCTGGTTCCTCTAAACAACTTCTCATCATAACTATGGTCATAAATTTGCTTCTTCTGACCCCCCAAAATCCTGATCCTCTTAACCTCCATATATAATTGACATTAAAACTGTCACAACCAATTGAGTAGTAGATAGGGCATTGTGCCAAGAGTCTTACCTTCATAGCTAGACCATAACTTACAGAAATACATAACTTATAGAAATAACACCTTCTGGTGTTTAGTGAAAGCAGCACCAGCACCATCCTTAAAGCTCTGGTGCTTAGAGGAGAGGCCCAATAGCAACTTTGACTCAAACAATATTTTCAAGTAGAAAATATTGTTCTACTTTCTTTTGGCCTCTATAGTTTTTGATCAGAAACCACTGCTCAAGGAAAGAAGAGGGGACACAAACAGATGGCAAAACACTTCATGCTCATGGTTAGGAATAATCAGTATCATGAAAATGGCCATACTGCCCAAAGTAATTTATAAATTCAATGCTATCCCCATCAAGCTACCATTGACTTTCTTCACAAAACTGGAGAAAAACACCTTAAACTTCATATGGAACCAAAAAAGAGCCCACATAGCCAAGGCAAGCTTAAACAAAAACAAAAAACAAAAAAAAAAATAACAAAGCTGGAGGCATCATGCTACCTGACTTCAAACTATACTACAAGGCTACTGTAATCAAAACAGCATGGCACTGGTACCAAAACAGAGATATAGACCAATGGAACAGAACAGACGCTGCAGAAATAACACCACACATCTACAACCATCTGATCTTCGACAAACCTCACAAAAACAAGCAATGGGAAAAGAATTCCCTAAAACTGGCTAGCCATATGCAGAAAGCTGAAACTGGATCCCTTCCTTACACATTATACAAAAATTAACTACAGATGGATTAAAGATTTAAACATAAGACCTAACACCATAAAAACCCAGAAGACAA
This sequence comes from Sapajus apella, assembly GCF_009761245.1. NCBI lineage: Eukaryota > Metazoa > Chordata > Mammalia > Primates > Cebidae > Sapajus > Sapajus apella. The sequence goes on from NW_022437006.1 coordinate 2,430,828, forward strand.
CCTAGGCAATACCATTCAGGACTTAGGCATTGCAATGACTTCATGACTAAAACATCAAAAGCAATGGCTGCAAAAGCCAAAATAGACAAATGGGATCTAATTAAACTAAAGAACTTCTGCACAACGAAGGAAACTATCATTATAATGAACCAGCAACCAACAGAATATGAAAAAATTTTGCAATCTACCCATCTGACAAAGGACTAATATCTAGAATCTACAAAGAACAAAACACATTTACAAGAAAAAAAGAACAACTCTGTCAAAAAGTAGGCAAAGGATATGAACAAACACTTTTCAAAAGAAGACATTTATACAGCCAACAAACATATGAAAGAAATTTCATCATCACTGGTCATTAGAGAAATGCAAACCAAGACCACATTGAGTTACTATCTCACACCAGTTAGCAAGGTGATCATTAAAAAATCAGGAGACAAAAGATGCTGCTGAAGAGGATGTGGAGAAATAGGAATGCTTTTACACTTGTTGGTGGGAGTGTCAATTAGTTTAACCATTGTGGAAGACAGTGTGGCGATTCCTCAGGGATCTAGAAGTAGAAACATTATTTGACCCAGCAATCCCATTACTGGGTCAAAGGTTATAAATTATTCCATTATAAAGACACATGCAAAGGTATATTTATTGTGGCACTGTTTACAATAGCAAAGACTTGGAACCAATCTAAATGCCCATCAATGATAGGCTCTATAAAGAATATGCGGCACATATACACCATGGAATACTATGCAGCCATAAAAAAGGATGAGTTCATGTCCTTTTCAGGGACATGGATGAAGCTGGAAAGCAGCATTCTCAGGAAACTGATGCCAAAACAGAAAACCAGACACCCATGTTCTCCCTCATAAGTGGATGTTGAACAATGAAAACACATGGACACAGGGAGAAGAACATCACACATGGGGCCTGTAGGGAGGTACTGGGCTAGGGGAGGGACAGCAGGGGGTGGGGGGTATTGTGGAAGGATAGTGTTAGGAGAAATCCCTAAGCAAACCACCATGGCACATGTATACCTATGTAACAAACCTGCACGTTCTACACATGTACCCCAGAACTTAAAGTATATTTTTAAAAATGTGATGCTTTGTTTTTCTTATGATTGCTTTCATTATTCTGGCTCATTTTTGGTTCCATATAATTTTAGAACAATTTTTTCTAGTTTTGCATAAAATTATGTTGGTTGTGTAATAAAATGTTGAATCTATACATTGCTTTGAGCAGTATGGCTATTTTAATGACATTTGTTCTTTCAATTCATGAAGTTTGGGATTTTTTCTGTTTGTTTCATCTATGATTCATTTCAGCAGTGTTTTATAGTTCTCCTTGAAAAGATCTTTCTTTTCGGTTAGATGGTTTCCTGGATATTTTATCTTTTTATGGCTATTGAAAATGAAATAGCTCTCTTAATTTGGCTCTCTGCATGAACATTATTGTTGTTTAGAAATGTTACTGAAGGCCCAGTGTGGTGGCTCACACCTGTAATCCCAGAACTTTGGGAGGCTGAGGCAGGAGGATCACTTGAGCCCAGAAGTTTGAGACCAACCTGCACAACAAAGTGATAACCTAACTTTACCAAGAAAATCCCCCAAATCAAAAATGAGCCAGGCAAGGTGGCATGTGCCTGTAGTCCTAGCTCTTTGTAAGGCTGCGATGGGAGGTTTGCTTGAACCCAAGAAATTGAGGCTGTAGTGAGCCAAGGTCAGACCACAGCCTTCCAGCCTGGTCAAGAGAGTGAGATTCTAACAACAACAACAACAAAAATTAAGGAAAAAGAAATGCTCCTGATTTTTTGTACATTTTATATTCTGAACCTTTACTGAAGTCATCTTTTAGTTCTAGGAGCTTTTTGGCAGATTATTTAGGGGTTTCTAGGTATAGAATAATATCATTAGTGAAGAGAGATAATGTGACAATTTTTTATTTGGATGACTTTATTTCCAGTAATACATTGAATAGGAGTGATGAAAGAGAGCATTTTAATCTATTCCAGATCTCTGAAATGGGGCACACTTTCAGTTTTTGCCTGTTCAGTATGATGTTGGCTGTGGGTTTGTCATAGAAGGCTCTTATTTTTCTGAGGTACATTCCTTCAATGCCTAGTTTCTTGAGGATTTTTGTTTCTTTTTATCATGAAGAGGTGTTAGATTTTATAAAAAGCATCTGTTGAGATTATCATACGGTTTTTGTTTTTAATTTCTATTTGTGAATCATATTTATTAATTCGTATATGTTACATCAACTTTGCAGTTTATGAATAAAGCCTACTTGTCTGTGGTAAATTAATTTTGTTATACGCTGCTGAATCCAGTTTGCCAGTATTTTGTTAAGGATTTTTACATTTATATCCATCAAGATTATTGGCCTATGTTTTCTTTTTTCATTGTGTATTTGCCAAGTTCTGGTATCAGGATGATGCTGGCTTCACAGAAGTCAGGGAGGAGTTCCTCCTCCTCTATGCTTAGGAATCGTTTCAGTAGAACTGGTACCAGCTCTTCTTTGTACATCTGATAGAATTCAGCTGTGAATCTATCTGGTCTAGGACCTTTGTTTTTTTTTTACGGATTGAATTTTAGAACTTGATATTTGCCCATTTAGAGTTTCAATTTATTTCTGATTCAATCTGGGAGCTCATGTGTTTCTAGGAATTTATCCATTTCCTCTAAATTTTCTAGACTGTGTGCATAGAGGTGTTTTGTAATAGTCTGAGGATCTTTTGTATTTCTGTGTATTCCTCAATTATAATAGAGCATTGGATTGTCTTTTGTTAACTCAACATTATCTGTACCCCTGCTAGGAATGCCTCTAAATAAATTTCCCAACATATTCTTCCCTATGTGGTTCTATGTTAACATCTGTCAATGAAAAACCATCTCATGCTGTTAGGAAGATGTGACTGAAAGAGACAGTTGCAGGTAGACAAGTAGGCAGATAGCAGTAATATGATTTTCTGACAGTCTGCTGTGAATCACTCACTACAGTTTAGTTGAAACATATGGTAGTAAATTTTTGTTTATCAGTTGAGTTGGTTCTGCAAATTGAGATGGTCAGTGGGAGGCTCCCAAAGGTTCTTAAATTTCCAGCAATTTCTAGGTGAAATCCACCTCAGAGTTCAAATTGAGATTATCTTCTCTGAATTCTGATTCCTTATCCGAGAGAGCAGTTATATAAGCTTCTGATTTCATGTGTTACAATTCTTTGTCATTAAAATATAGAATAATTTCTGTTTTCTTGCCTGAAGCCTGATTGATATACATAGACAAGACTCAATATTTTCACTACCAAAAATTAGTCCCATGCAAAATTTGGCTCAGTTATCTCTGGGAATTCCTAAAATTGGACCTTAAGAGCACATAATGGATACGGCCACTGCAATGTATCACGTATGACACCCATAATCCGATTTTTATACCCAGTAAAGACACTCGGAAAAGCTTAAACACTGTCACTACCCATGAATACAAGGAATATTATCCATCCTAAGGAAGATTTTCATGTATGCTCTTACCACATCTGTCATTTCCACCCAAAGGAAGATAGAAGAGCCTCCTTCCTAGGTCTGAGACATGCTTTTCCACTGGAGCTTCTCTTGTACCCATAGTTTTACAAATATCTCTGAACACTGTCATGAATGCATTCTCTAGAAATTATTTCCTTCCAAGAATCGCACCAAATCTTTCATGAAAAACAAAAGTTATTTCCTTTAACCAGATGACCTGATTTGCGGTACTGGATTGGGGAGAGTCCATACTGTCTGCAGAGTCCTTCTCCATTCCATTTTCCTTTCAACCAACCCCACCACCAAAATTAATTTGTTTCACTTAGTAACAAGCCTTTTTTTTTTTTTAAACATTAACCCATGCAAACCACACAGGCTGTTCCTCTTGTCTCCATTTTAGCTGAAGCATAAAAACAATACATATACCTTCCAAAATGACATCACTTAACTGAAGTTTTAAAGTGGGTAAAAGAAAAAATAATTATTAACTCCATCATTTACATTGAGGATAAAAAGATTCTTAGAAAATTTATAAAGAGGGTATTTGGAAGTGGTAACTGGTGTGTGGGAAGCCTCAGTCTGTTCCTTGTCAAGGTGAAGGGCTAAGATTGGGTTTTCTTTTCTTCATCCAAGCCTGGTGTGTAGGCCATGAGGATGTGCATTGAAAACTTCCAAACTAAGAGCCCCTCCAAACTAAGTATATATATACATATATATATATATATTTCTATATTCTGAAATCTATTCTGTTACTCTTAGGCAATGGCCTAGAATTACAAAAATACTGGGGCCATCCCATTACAGATAAATATGGGACTTCTCTGATAGTCAGCTTCAGCTTACGAGTTCCCTCAACAGCCTTTGCTGAGCTTTCCTTAGACTGCACTGCCGTCTAGGACCCTTCCAACTTGCCTCGCTTCCTCTCTTTTGCACTAAGAGTCAGACTTTTATTGCAGGTTTGAAACTTTGCCATCCTTCTACAACTCCCTTCCATGTTATCTCACAGACATCTTTATTAATAATATTCTTGCAGATTTAATCCCCTCTTGGCATCTGCTTCTTGGAAGATCCAAACTAATTTCAGTGGCAGTAGCAGCATAGTAACAGATGGCTGGCCTGACTTACCCACTGCCTGGCAGGTAAAGTGGATACTGTCTTGGTAAGTGGGGCGTGGCTAATTCCTGGAGCAAAGTGATGGCTCAATTGCTAAAGCCATCACAACCAATGGTAACCTAGAAAAATATCCCAGTGTATGGTAATGCTGTGGCCAGGGTAATCATGCAGGCACTTGAAAAAAATGGAGAGCTGCGAGGAGGGAACAACAATGTGTACAAAACTAATGTAGTTGACTGGTTACTGCTAAGTTATGTTGACACCTTGCAGAAGGATAATGGGATTCCGAGGGCTTTTAGCAAGCCATTTATGGCTAATTATGAAAGCCAGAAAGTCCCTGTGGTGGCTTATAAGGAGGTCATTATTCCAACAGAAGAATATATAGTGGAGCAGCAGGCCAAGTCCTCATTAACAATGAATTCTGGAGCTTCTAAGATGTTTGAATGCTCACTAAATCAGGTCTGTTATGCAAAGTTTATATACCTCCTAGAGAAAGCCTGAGGATCTTAAAACATGGGACAAGTATATCTGGCTAAATGTCCTGAGTACATTGACTCTGTAACTCCCCTGGATCTTTTGGGCTTGTAGAAGTACCTCACACTCCCCTAGTAATTGTTAGTACTTCCACTCTACTTCCACTTTCCCAAATGGCAATGGATCTCTCCATTCCCAGGAGTTGCTCCCACATCCTCTCCAGCTGCCAGGCCTATAACTAACATTAAATTTCTGTGTAACCTGGCTAGAAATGTGCTAAACCTGGTATGGGATGTGATAAATTACACATCTAAATAATTGGAAAAATTAGCACACATTTACCATGAAGCGATAACAGGGCACTCCTAGCACTGGATTTTGAAGATTCTTTATCAAAGGGACCAGATACATAAAAGACTGGATACATAAAAAGTCATGATTTAGAAGCACCTTCTTAGGACACAGGACTCAAGATTCTAGCATAGATCCCAGGGGATGGAATAAATTGCCAGATTCTTACAGAATTGTTAATTAAAATGCTCACATTCATGGGGGATAATGTGCCCCCAAATAATAGAAACCAGGAAGCTGCAATTACCATAATGACCAGTAAACCTGATATGTTTATCTTATGTTTGGAGGCTGAGTAGACTGATGTCTTACTCCCTATGACAAATCGAAATGGTAAGCGAATGGCTGGCAAGGATATGATGGATAAGCTGAAAGAGAGGTAATTTAATTGGGCAGGCTATATGAATAGAACTTGTCATAACAATAAAATACGGATGTTTTCTATTGACTAGATGTAGCCCACCATAAAAGACATAGCCAGAGTGAAATCAACTTAAATCTTGTCCAGCAAGACTTCCTAAAACGTGCAGAAACCTCATCAAATGAAGGTATTTCTACTTGCATAAAGGCTAATAAAGAAAGAGGTGATAATCCAGAAAAGCAACACATTCACCCAGGTCAAGGGAACTGTAGAGGAAGGATTGCCAATAATGAAAAGAAATCTCCACAACACACACAATAATATCAATGAGATGGAGATTCAGGTTTAATATCTTTCAGAATTCTCTGAAATTCTCTGGCCTAAGCTGTAACAGAGAAAAGACCTTGAAGTTCAGTCCACCACAATGTTCTATACTCTATTAATTGAGACAGTGTTTTGTGACCCATAAAACCATCAACATCACAGTGCTTGCCTAAACTTGTCTTGGTGGAAGGGAATTCCTAGCCCAAATAAGTGAAAAACAAACTTGCTTTGGAATTGCATTATATAAGTCATAATTGATCGACTTAATAGTTAAATTGGGGAAAGCACTGATGAAGGTCTTGGTCAGCTAAGGCAACTGGCTCCCCAATAAGCTAACTAAAAATATCATGTTACATAACTAAAGTGTGTGCAAACTAGGTTAGACTTAAAACTGTAATGATTTATATGGCAATGTAAAAATGATATAGAATGATAAGACCCTGGCTTAAACTTCTTATAGCATTTTTCATTCATTTAATTATCATCATACTTATTTTCATACCCATAAATTATGTTTAGGCAACTAAATGCTATTATTTACACATTTTTGTCCCCAATATACCAATGTTTCATGTCTTGATTATGCTACTCTGTGGCTCTGTTTTCTAATTTTCTCATTCAGATTATTTCACTGTCTTTTTAAGTAAATAACATGGGTCTCCAAAACAATAGGAGATGAAAAGACCAATCACTGTAAACTTGTTACCTTTTTCTAAGTCCTTTAAATTCTCTCACAACCTCTAAAATTGCCTTTTCTTAAACTTAGAAATAACAGAACTTTGGAGATATGGCCTCTATTTCTGTATCTTCAAGATATCATAATCTTATGGTTCCTCTCTCATCTCACCTGTAAACCTAGTTGACTGCTTGTTTTTAACACTCCACAAGAAAATTGCTGACTCGCAATTAGTACTGGTGGTTTCCCACAGGTAAATAGGTGGTTTGGAAGTTTTAGAAAAACAGGTGATAAAAGCATTTTGTTTATTTAAATTTACAAATTTTAAATTTGATTGCATTATTTTTATTTTTGATTGTTTTTAGACTCTGTTATACAAACTGGAGTACAGTGGTGGGATCATAGCTCACTGCTGCCTCCAAGCCCTAGACTCAAGGGATCTTCCCACCTCAGCCTCCTAAGTAGTTGAGACCACAGGAACACAACTAATTTAGTTTTTTAAAAAGAGATGGGATCTCATCATCTTGTTCAACCTGGTCTTGAACTCTTAGGCTCAAGTGATCCTCTTGCCTTGGCCTTCCAAAGTGCTAATATTACAGGTGTGAGAAACAATTTTAAAACATTAAATTTACTTTCAATATATTTAATACCAGATTGTCTTCTTTAAAAATAATACATTTTTGAAAATGTGTATGCATGAGAAGGATTGTGTATATTGGTCTTGGCTACATAAATTTCTTGGCCAGCAGGACTTCCTAGAAAGCATGAAGACCTCAGCAAATGAAGGTATTACCTCAGCAAATGAAGGGTGTGGTTGGTTTTATCTAATATACTCACAACATTTTAATGTATTATTTTAGTTTTGTTATAATTGTATTGGGCTATGTTATATACCAATATAAGTTTGTGAATTAAACAAGTAAAACATAATGTTTTATTCAAAAATGAAATTAAAAGAGCTTCAAGATGGCTGAGTAGAGGCATCTAGCACTTGCCTCCTACACAAAGAAAAATGAAAGCATCATGTAGATAATCAAACTTCAAATAGAGAATCTAGAGAGAATACTGGAATGCAACAGTGAGATGACAGGAAACACTTAGGGCACAGAAGGAGAGAGAAGCAAGGCAGACACCTCCTCCAGAATTGGACGCAAGACAGGAGAGGCTCCTCACGGCAGGCAAGGATAAGTGAGAGATTCCCCAGTGGTCCACATTCCCACCATGAGCTCCTGAAACCCTACCCCTAAACCATTATGGGCCCTGAGACTATCAAAGGGAGATCCCTGGAAATCAAGCAATGGCATTACTACAGAGAAGGATCTCACCCTTCCTTCCCACGGCCACCCTACTGTCCCAGGCTTAAACAGCTGCATCATGTCATCATTTTGAGAGCAGACTGTATCATGCCCTGGGGCACAGAAGCCCCTGCATCTACACATCCCTGGGTAACTGACATCTCCCCATTTCCAAAGGTTGGGCTACAGTGGTGCAATGTCAGTTGAACCCAGTGAAGTGGCAGGGTCCCTAGCACTTTAGCACACAGTCTCTCCTGCCCCCAGTGAACAGGTTCTGGAGCACACCAGAAAGACTACACTTGGAACAAAGCACATACTCCCCAGAGCCTGATGACAACTTGCCTTGGGAGGCCATCAAAGACAGCAACACTGACCCCATGGCAGCAGAGCACATGCCCTGAGTACAGGCTCTCTTATCACCTGCTAGTGTTAACTCTTCTGCCCTTAGAGGCAGAAGTGCATGCCACTGGTAGTGGCCCAATCTGCTTTGGCAGCAGGGCTGCCATGTACTTGCATGTACCCTAAGGAATGGCTTTCCCTGATGCTGATGCTGCCACTACCACTGCCACTAATGCTATACAAAGCCTGAGAACCTCCTGCTTACAGCTGTGATCACTAACAGAAATCCCAACCTCTTCATCCTAGTAGGCCAGCATTACTCTAATACCAAAACCAGACAAGGAAACAAGAAAAACAAACAAACAAACAAGAACTATAGACTAATGTCCCTGATGAATACAGATGCAAAAATCCTCAACAAAAAACATACCAAATACAATAGCATAATACACCATGATCAAATGAGTTTTATCATGGGAATCCAAGGATAGTTCAATATATGCAAATCAATAAATGTGATTCATCAAATCAACAGAATGAAAAACAAAAAACACATGAGCACCTCAACTGACACAAAAAAGCATTTGATAAAATTCAATATCTGTTCATGATGAAAACTCTCAACGAAGTAGACATAGAAGTACGTACCTCAACATAATAAAGTCCGTATGTGACAAATCTACACCTAACGTCTGCATGAAGAAACACAGATTCTACAAACTAGAACAAAGCAAGGATGCCTACTTTCACCACTCCTATTCAACATACTGTACTGGAAGTCTTAGTCAGAGGTATCAGGCAAGAGAAAGAAATAAAAGACTCTGAGTGAGTTTCTTAAGCCTGAGTTCTAATTTGGTTGCACTGTGGTATGAGAGGCTGTTTATGATTTCCATTCTTTTGCATTTGCTGAGGAGCATTTTACTTCCAATTATGTGGTCAATTTTAGAATAAGTGTGATGTGGTGCTGAGAAGAATGTATATTCTCTGGATTTGGGGTGGGGAGCTCTGTTGATGTCCATTATGTCCACTTGGTCCAGATTTGAGTTCAAGTCCTGGTTATCTCTGTTAATTTTCTGTCTCATTGATATGTCTAAGATTGACAATGAGGTGTTAAAGTCTCCCATTATTGTTGTGTGGGAGTCTAAGTCTCTTCATAGGTCACTAAGAACTTGCTTTATGTATCTGGGTCCTCCTGTATTGGGTGCATATACATTTAGGTTAGTTAGCTCTTTTTTTGCATTGATCCCTTTACCATTATGTAAGGCTCTTCTTTGTCTCTTTTGATCTTTTTTTGATTTAAAGTCTGTTTTATCTGAGACTAGGGTAGCAACCCCTGCCTTTTTTTTTTTTTTTTCTCCATTCACTTGGTAAATCTTCCTCCATCCTTTCATTTTGAGTCTATGTGTGTCTTTGCACATGAGATGGGTCTCCTGAATACAGCACACCAACAGGTCCTGACTCTTTATCCAATTTGCTAGTCTGTGTCTTTTGATTGGGGCATTGAGCCCATTTACATTTAAGGTTAATATTGTTATGTGTGAGTTTGATCCTTCCATTATAATGCTAGATGGTTGTTTTGCCTGTAGTTGATGCAGTTTCTTCAAATAACAGAACTATATGGAAACTAAACAACCTGTTCCTGAATGACTACTGGATAAATAGTAAAATGAACACAGAAATAAAGATGTTCTTGGAAACCAATGAGAATGAAGACACAATGTACCAGAATCTCTGGGACACATTCAAGGCAGTGTCTAGAGGGAAATGTATAGCACTAAATGCCCACAAGAGAAACAAAGAATGATCTAAAATTGACACACTAACATGACAATTAAAAGAACTAGAGGAACAAGATCAAATAAATTCAAAAGCTAGCAGAAAACAAGAAATAACTAATATCAGAGCAGAATTGAAGGAGATAAAGACACAAAAAAAACACTTTCAAAAAAATCAATGAATCTATGAGCTGCTTTTTTGAAAAGATCAACAAAATAGATACACTACTAGCCAGACTAATAAAGAAGAAAAGAGAGAAAAATTAAATAGACACAATAAAAAAAATGATAAACGGGATATCACCACTGATCCCACAGAAATACAAACTACCATTAAAGAATACTACAAACACCTCTATGGAAATAATCCAGTAAATCTAGATAAAAATAATAAATTCTTGGACATTTACACCCTCCCAAGACTAAACCAGGAAGAAGTTGAATCCCTGAATAGACCAATAACAAGGTCTGAAGTTGAGGCAGCAATTAATAGCCTGCCAACCAAGAAAAGTCCAGGACCAGATGGGTACACAGCAGCTGAATTCTACCAGAGGTACAAAGAGGAGCTGGTGCCATTCCTTCTGAAACAAATCAAACAGTACAAAAAGAGGGAATTCCCCCAACTCATTTTATGAGACGAACATCATCCTAATATCAAAACCTGGCAGAGACATAACTAAAAAAGAAAATTTCAGGCCAATATCCATGATTAACATTGATGCGAAAATCCTCAATAAAATACTGGCAAACCGAACCCAACAGCACAACAAAAAGCTTATCCATCATGATCCAGCAGGCCTCCAGACTGGTTCAACATATACAAATCTATAAATGTAATCCATTACATAAACAGAATCAAAGACAAAAACCACATGATTGTCTCAATAGATGCAGAGAAGGCCTTCAACAAAATCCGACAGCCCTTTATGCTAAAAACTCTTAATAAACTAGTTATCGATGAAACGTATTCCAAAATAATAAAAGCTATTTATGACAGACCCACAGCTAGTATCATACTAAATGAGCAAAAACTGGGAGCATTCCCTTTGAAAACTGGCACAGGACAAGGATGCCCTCTCTCACCACTCCTATTCAACGCGGTATTGGAAGTTCTGGCCAAGGTAATCATGCAAGAAAAAGAAATAAAAAAGTTATTCTATTAGGAAAAGAGGAAATCAATTTGTATCTATTTTTAGATGACATGATTGTACAGTTAGAAGGCTCCATCATCTCAAAATCTACTTAAGAGGATAAGCAACTTCAGCAAAGTCTCAGGATACAAAATCCATCTGCAAAATCACAAGCATTCATATACACCAGTAATAGGCAAACAGAGTCAAATTATGAGTCAGTTCCCATTCACAATTACTACAGAGATAATAAAATATGTAGGAATGCAACTAACAAGTGATGTGAAGGCATTCTTCAAGGAAAACTACAAACCACTGCTCAAGAAAATAAGAGAGGGCACAAACAGATGGAAAAACATTCCACGCTCATGGTCAGGAAGAATCAATATTGTGAAAATAGCCATACTGCCCAAAGTAATTTATAGATTCAATGCTATCCCCAACAAGCTACAATTGACCTTTTTAAAAAAATTGAAAAAAAAAAACAAAAAAAAAAAAACGTTAAATTTCATGTGAAACCAAAAAACGGCACATATAGCCAAAACAATCCTAAACAAATAAAACAAAGCTGGTGGCCTCATGCTACCTGACTTCAGAACTATACTATAAGGCTACAGTAATCAAAGCAGCATGGTACTGGTACCAAAACAGAGATGTAGATCACTGGAACAGAACAGAGGCTTCAGAAGTAATGCCACACATCTATAAACTTCTGATCTTTGACAAACCTAACAAAAGAAAAAAAACAATGGAGAAAATATTTCCTATTTAATAAATGGTGTTGGGAAAACGGGCTAGCCATATGCAGAAAGCTAAAGCAGGACCCTTCCCTGCATCTTATACAAAAATAAACTCCAGATGAATTAAAGATGATGTAAACATAAAACCTAACACCATAAAACCCTAGAAGACAGCCTAGGCAGTACCATTCAGGACACGGACATGGGCAAGGACTTCATGACTAAAACACCAAAAGCAATGGCCACAAAAGCCAAAGTATAAAAAGGGGATCTAATTAAAAGTTTCTGCATAGCAAAGAAACTATAATTAGAGTGAACTAGCAGCCAATAGAATGGGAAAAAATTTTGCAATCTACCCATCTGACAAAGGACTAATATCCAGAATCTAAAAAGAACTTAAATTCCCAAGAAAAAAAAGACATTCCCATCAAAAAGTGGGCAAAGGATACGAACACACACTTCTCGAAAGAAAACATTTATGCAGCCAACAAGCATATGAAGAGAAGCTCAACATCACTGGTCATTAGAGAAATACAAATCAAAACCACAATGAGATACCATCTCACACCAGTTAGAATAATGACTGCTAAAAAGTCAGGGGAAAACAGACGCTGGAGAGGATGTGGAGAACAGGAATGCTTTTACACTGTTGGTGGGAGTGTAAATTAGTTCAACCATTGTGGAAGACAGTGTGGCAATTCCTCAAGGATCTAGAAATAGAAATTCCATTTTGACCCAGCAATCCCATTACTGGGTATATACCCAAAGGATTATAAATCATTCTATTATAAAGACACATGCACACATATATTTATTGCAGCACTGTTCACAATAACAAAGTCTTGGAACCAACCCAAATCCCCATCAATGTTAGACTGGATAAAGAAAATGTGGCATATATACACCATGGATTACTATGTAACCATAAAAAAGGATAAGTTCATGTCCTTTACAGGGACATGGATAAAGCTGGAAACCATCATTCTCAGCAAACTGACACAAGATCAGAAAACCAAACGCCCCATGTTCTCGTTCATAAGTGGCTGTTGAACAATGAGACACATGGATGCAGGGAGGGGAACATAACACACTGGGGCCCTTTGCGGTTTGGGCAGCTAGGGGAGGGATAGCAGGAGGTAAGGGGATTGGGGAGGGATAACATTAGGAGAAATACCTAAAGTAGATGACAGGGTGTTGGATGTAGCAAACCACCATGGCACATGTATACCTATGTAGCAAACCTGTACATTCTGCACATGTACCCCAGAACTGAAAGTGTGATAATAATAATAATAGAGAAATAAAAGGTAACCAAACTGGAAAAGAAAAAGTCAAATTGTTCCTCTTTGCAGATGACATTTTATATTTAGAAAAACCTAAAGATTCCACCAAAAAATTATTAGATTTAATAAGCAAATAAAATTACAGGGTAGAGAAGTCAACATACAAAAATCAGCAGCATTAAACACTTAAACAATTAAACACTTAGGAATATGTTTAACCAAGGAAGTGAAAGACTTCTAGTAAAACTACAAAACATTGACAAAATAAACAGAAGACATAAACAAATGGAAAAACATAAAATGCTCATGGATCAGAAAAACTAATATTGCTAAAATGACAATACTACCCAAAGCAATCTACAGATTTAGTGCAATTTTTATCAAAATATCAATGTCATTTTTAACAGAATTAGAGAAAAAGTTCTAAAATTTGTATGAAACCCAAAAAAAGAAGAATAAGAGAGAGAGAGGGAGAGAGAGAGAGAGAGAGAGAAAAGAAAGATCCCAAACAGCCAAAGCAATCCTGAGCTGGAGCTATTCAAAGCTGAAGGCATCACACTACCTGACTTCAAAATATAGTGCAACACTAAAGAAATCAAAACTGCATGGAACTGGTATAAAAACAGATACACTAACCTCTTGAACAGAATCAAGAACCCAGAAATAAATCCATGTATTTACAGCCAATTGATTTTCAACAAGGGTGCCAAAAGCATATACTGGGTAATGGTCAACTTATCCAATAAATAGTGCTGGGAAAGTAGATACCCATGCGCAGAAAAAAAATGACACTAAACCCCTATCTCTCGCCATGCACAGAAATCAACTCCAAATGTTAAAGACTTTAACGTAATATAAAATGATTAGAAGAAAATGTAAACACTATAGGACAAAGACTTTATGACTAAGATCTCAAAAGCATAGGCAACAAAAAGCAGAAACAGACAAATGGGACTGTTTTAAACTAAAAAGCCTCTGCACAGCAAAGAAACAACCAATAAAATGGAGAGACAACCTGTTAAATGGGAGAAAATATTCGAAAACTATTCACCTAACAAGAAACTGATATCCAGAATATACAAGGAAATCAAACAACTTAACTGCAAAAAAGCCAGCAACAACAATGAATAATCTCATTAAAAAGTGATCAAAGGACATGAATAGACATTTCCCAAAAGACATATAAATTGCCAATGGGTATATGAAAAAAATGTTCAACATCACTAATCAGGGAAATGAAAATCGAAACCACAGTGAGATACTATCTTACCCCGATTAACATGACTGCTATCAAAAAGACAAAAACAGATGCTGGCAAAGATACAGAGAAAAGGGAACTATTACACACTGTTGGTGAAATGTAAATTATTACAGCCATTCTGGAAAACAGTATGGAGATTTCTCAAAAATTAAAAGTAGAACTACCACAATTAGCACAAAGTAATTTTTTTTCCATTAAAAAGTTAATAAAGTTTGTCATTAAACACAGAAAGTAATCTACTTTATAGGATGTCGTTGAAGGTTGCCATTCTCATGGCAAAAAATAGTAATAATGCTAAGAAGTATGTCAAATAAGCCAAATGATGTAAAGGCAAATATGCTCAGGGAAAAAGTAGAAGAAACATTTAGCAAAATTATTTAATAAATGATTTGTCCTTGTGGCATAATATGTAAGACATGGAATGTGAAAAAGGCAACTATTTCTATGTGCAATAGCTTTATAAATTGGTATATTTGAATCTGGAATATGAATCAGGCCTTGATGAATGTGAGAAAGGAGACCTGAACTACTCGGTTTTTGTGTATGGCGATCATTAAAAAATCAGAAGATAACAGAGGCTGGAGAGGATGTGGAAAAATAGGAACGTTTTTACACTGTTGGAGGGAGTGTAAATTAGTTCAACCATTGTGGAAGGCAATGTGGGTGTGGCAATTCCTTAACGATCTAGAACTAGAAACACTATGTGACCCAGCAATTTCATTACTGGGTATATACCCAAAGGATTATAAATCATTCTATTATAAAGTCACATGCATACATTTGTTTATTGCAACACTGCACAATAGCAAAGACTTGGAACAACCCCAAGTGTCCATTAATGATAGACTGGATAAAGAAAATGTGGCTTATATACACCATGGAATACTATACAGCCATCAAAAAAGGATGAGTTCATGTCCTTTGCAGGGACATGGATGAAGCTGGAAACCATGATTCTCAGGAAACTGACACAAGAACAGAAAACCAAACACTGCATGTTCTCATTCATAAGTGGGTATTGAACAATGAGAACACACGGACACAGGGAGGGCAACATCACACACTGGGGCCTGTCTAGGGGTAGGGGGTAGGGGAGGGATAGCAGGGGGTGAGGGACTAGGGGAGGGATACTATTAGGAGAAATACCTAATGTAGATGTTGGGGCAATGGATGCAGCAAATCATCATGGCATGTGTATATCTCTGTAACAAACCTGCATATTCTGCACATGTACCCCAGAACTTAAAGAAAATAAGAAAATAATAAATAAAAGAAAGAAACAAAACCTATGCCCATGCCAAAAAATTAATACTGAATAATGCTATGGACTGAATAGTGTACCCTCAAATTTCATACGTTGAAGCCCTAAGCCCAAGTGTGACTATATATGGAGATAGGATGTTTGGAGATAATTAAGGTTAAATGAAGTCCTAAGAGTAGGATTATAATCCTTTTGGACTGTACTCTAACAAGAAGACAAAGACTTCTCCTCTCTAACCCGAATCTCTGCCTCTTCATGTGAGAACACAATGAGAAGACGGCAGCCTGAAAGCCAGGAAAAGAGCCTTCATCAAACCCAATCATGTTGCCACCCTGATTTCACACTGCCAGCTTCCAGAAATGTGAGAAAATAAATTTCTGTTTAAGCCACCTAGTCTTTTAAAAATTACAGCTACAAAATATACATCCTTTTAAGATGATGTGCCAAGAAAGAGTAGACACATTCTGTGTTTTTACACTAAAAACACTGACCAATGATGACTTCCAATACTTCAACTCTTTTTTAATTGAAAAGATTTACAATAAATATCTTCATAAAATATCAGTATAGTTAAATCTATAATTTCAAATGAATTTCCTCAATTATGCTTTTCAACAAAATAGTCAATGTTTTCATTAGTACAAATATATCACTTTAGGATCAAGTATCACACATTTAGAAATGAAAAGGCAAACTGCAAACTTGGAGAAAATGTTTGTGAAAGACATATTCAATAAAGGACTGTCATCTAAAATATGCAAAGGAGACTTAAGATTCAACAACATGAAAATGAACAAACCAACTAAAAAATGGGCAAAAGACCTAGACAGATAACTTACCAAAAAGAAAAATACAATCATGGTTTTAGGTCTTACATTTAAGTTTTTAATCCTTGAGTTAATTTTTGTATAATTTGTAACGAAGTTGTAAGTTGTATAAGTTTCAGTTTTCTGCACATAGCTAGCTAGATTTCTCAACATCATTTCTTAAACAGGGAATCCTTTCCCTATTGCTTGTTTTTGTCAGATTTTTCAAAGATCAGATGGTTGTAGATGTGTAGAGTTATTTCTGAAGCCTCTGTTCTGTTCCATTGGTTTATATATCTGTTTTGGGACCAGTACCATACTGTTTTGGTTATTGTAGCCTTGAAGTATACTTTGAAGTCAGGCAGGGTAGTGCCTCCAGCCTTGTTCTTTTTGCTTAGGATTGTCTTAGCTATAAGGGCTTTTTGGTTCCATATGGAATTTAAAAATAGTTTTTTCTAAATCTGTGAAGAAAGTTAATGATAGCTTGATAAGGATAGCATTAAATTACTTTTGGCAGTATGGCCATTTCTCAATATTTATTCTTCCTATCCATAAGCATGAAATATTTTTCCATTTATTTGTATTCTCCTTATCTCCTTGAGCAGTGATTTGTAGTTTTCCTTGAAGAGGTCCTTCACATCCCTTGTAAGTTGTATTCCTAGGTATTTCATACTCTTTGTAGCAATTGTGAATGTGAGCTCACTCAGGATTTGGCTCTCTGTGTGTCTGTTATTGGTGTGTAGGAATGCTTGTGACTTTTGCACATTGATTTTGTATCCTAAGACTTTGCTGAAGTTGCTTATCAGTTTAAGAAGATTTTGGGCTGAGATGATGGGGATTTTTAAATACACAATCATATCATCTGCAAACAGAGACAATTTGACTTCCTCTCTTCCTATTTGAATAATCTTTATTTCTTTTTCTTGCCTGATTGCCCTGGCCAGAACTTCCAATACCATGTTGAAACAAAACGGGGAGAAGGAAACCTAGGCGATACCATTCAGGATATAGGCATGGGCAAAGACTTCCAGACTAAAACACCAAAAGCAATGGCAACAAAAGCCAAAATTGACAAAAGGGATCTAATTAAACTAAAGAACTTCTGCACAGCAAAAGAAACTATCATTAGAGTGAACAGGCAACCTACAGAATGGGAGAAAAGTTACGCAGCATATCTGTCTGACAAAGGGTTAATATCCAGGCTCTACAAAGAACGTAAACAAATTTACAAGAAAAAACCCAACAACCCCATCAAAAAGTGGGTGAAAGGTATGAACAGACACTTCTCAAAAGAAAACATTTATGCAGCCAACAAAATTATGAAAAAAAGCTCATCATCACTGGTCATTAGAAAAATGCAAATGAAAACCACAGTGAGATACCATCTCACACCACTTAGAATGGCAATCATTAAAAAGTCTGGAAACAACACATGCTGGAGAGGATGAGGAAAGATAGGAACGCTTTTACACTGTTGGTAGGGGTGTAAATTAGTTCAACCATTGTGGAAGATAGTGTGGTGATTCCTCAAAGATCTACAACCAGAAATACCATTTGACCCAGCAATCACATTACTGGGTATATATGCCCAAAGTATTATAAATCATTCTACTATAAAGACACATGCTCATGTGTGTTTATTGCAGCACTGTTCACAATAGCAAAGACTTGGAACCAATCCAAATGCCCGTCAATGATAGATTGGATATAGAAAATGTGGCACATATACAACATGGAATACTATGCAGCCATAAAAATGTATGAGTTCATATCCTTTACAGGGACATGGGTGAAGCTGGAAACCATCATTCTCAGCAAACTAAGACAGGTACAGAAAACCAAACACCACATGTTCTTAATCATAAGTGAGTGATGAACAATAAGAACACATGGACACATGGAGGGGAACATCACACACTGGAGCCTGTCAGGGGGTGGGGAGCTAGAGGAGGGATAGCATTAGGAGAAATACCCAATGTAGATGACAGATTGATAGGTGCAGTTAACAACCATGGCACGTGTACACCTATGTAACAAACCTGCACACTTTCCAAATGTATCCCAAAAGTTAAAGTATAATAATAGAAAAAGAAGATATACAGATGGCAAGTAAGCAAATAAAAAGATGCTTCCCATCATATGTCATCAAGGAAATGCAAATTAAAATAAGAAGATACTACTATACCATAATACACTTGCTCAAAGCAGGGTTGCCACAAGCTCCCAATCTGTAAAAACTGCAGTATTTGCAAAATACAATAAAACAAAGTGCAATAAAATGAGGTATGCCTGTATTTCCACTCTACTGCAATGTGAACCTAAAACCACTCTGAAAAATATAGCGTATTTTGCAAAGTAAATCAGATTACAAGGATATTATATGACTATATTGCCAAAAGTTTGTGTCTTTTTAAATTTCTTCCCTCATTACAGGAAAAAAAATTTGCCTGACATATTAAGAAACACACTTAAAACAACATGAATAAATCTGTAGTTAATGCAACCAGAGTGGAATAATATGTTTATATTTTCTTCAAAAGTAAAATATTATGAGGATGTTCGTAATCAAGTTAGCATTTTATAGAGCAAGAAAAGTAAACTTTATTGGGAAATATTTCTATTAAATATGCATAACTAATAGTATTATCAAATTCATGCTGAATTAAGTTTGGAGCTCATAAATTTCAAAAATATATAATGAGAATGAAACAACATTGAAACAAGTATTAATTGTATTAGTTTTAAAATATTGATTTTTCTCTTTTAATCATATTTTTAATTATATAAAATATGTAGTCTGTGAATTCATTAAACACCTTCTTCAAATGCCAAAAATTGTGAAATGCTACATAAGAGGCTTGTTTAGACAGGAAGTATTCATTACTTACAGGGCACAAATACAAGAAATTTGGGACACAACATACACTGGACCACACATTCCAATAAGTGTAATTAAGGGCTTAATAAATGATGATTACTACTGCTTTTATTAACTTTTATTATTTATGTATTTATTTGGTAAGATATTGCTTTAATAAAAGCTATTATGCTTCAATATTTACATATGTTGCCTCAATGTTCAAACCTTATCTTTTTTTTAGCAAGTTGATTTCTTAACTTTAATTCTATGCTAATTAGAAAAATCTGAGAAAATAACTAAAGGAAAGAACAATTTACACAGTACATCAGTGGGTGGTCATGGCTGGAAAGAGAAGGCACAAACTAATTATTGCGAAGAGTTTAATGGAGAAAGAGTTTATAAAGGTGTGGTCAGGTTTGTAGGAATCCCTTAAAGGACTGTGAAATATCCTGAGATAAGTGAAATCATTCGTTAATACTGTTAGGCCTGAGAAGTCCAAGAGAGTTGACAAGAACACAGCAAGCAAGACAACTGTAACTCTAGAAGCAGGACCTCTTAACAAGACTTGTCTGATCTTTGGTAGAGGAACATAGCCTCTGCCAACCCCAGCACAAGCAAGAGGGGAGCAGGGCCAGGAGAATATACATGGAGGACCTATTCATTTTCCAGCATTGTGATCTGCTTGTGACTGTGATTTGCAGAACCCAAGTAGAAGTCAAAGGGCAAGGGAGCCTTGGTGTAGTTGTGGTGCATATAGACCAAGTCTCTAAAGTATGGATCAACAAGGTGAGGGGTAGGATATGTATAGACAAACATGTTTTGGGGAACAGCACAGAGTGGTCACACACACAGCTACTCTGATGAAAACTCTACAAAAAGACCTGGAAAAAAAAAAAAGGAATTTAAAAATCAAGAAATTCCTTAAGAAATTAAAACTCTGAGGTTCCTATTAATAGATGAATTTTCAAGGTTACACAAAAACTGACCTCTAAATACATTTAACTATTACCTAGCATAATTCTCAGCATTTGATGATATCTAGAAGAGATAGACCATGATTGCTCCTAATTCTTCTATTTAAAAATATTGTAAGTCAGAGGGGTATAAGAAAGCCAAAGCAGGAGATCTAGGGCCTTATTTTTACCAGAGAATGTGAAATATGAGAGAGAGAGAGAGAGAGAGAGAGAGAGAGAGAGAGAGAGAGAGAGAGAGAGAGAGAGAAGAGAGAGAGAGAATGAGAATGGATATGAATATATAGGGAGCTTAGCTTTTGTTAGAATGATGCATTAACATTGGAGAACATGTTCCACAGTAGTAACTATTACTCATTTTGAACATTCTGCTCCAAGTTCAGAACATGTGTGAATTTAGATTTTCTTGAAGCTCACATGCAAACTTCAGATTTGGAGGCATGATGGCATGGACAGCTCTGGCTGATTCACTCTCTGGGGGCTCTCAGATAAAATACAATCTTGGTTTTGGCAGGCAGAGGTTTTACTATTTGAACCCAAGACTCTTTCTGGAAATCCTATCCATCCACCCATGTATCCACCCACCCACGCTTTCACCAAGGGTTGTAATAGAAGACTCAATATCCACTTTTAAAACCAATTTCTCATTTTTGTGCGCCTGTATACAAACAACATAGATAATGAGAGACACTATGATTCTTTTAAATTGTGCTTATTATTGCTTTCTAACGGAACAGCAGTAACAGTAAGAAGTGCATTATGTAAAAGTGATTGGAAAATTAAAGTGGTACGTGATGGAACACTACCAGACAGATTCAATGCTTGGGTTAACATTTCACCCTCATTTTTACAAACACCTAAAGAAGATTAAAATAAGTAAGTTTCTGAAATACAGACTGGTTAAGAAAGTTTTGTTTCATTGCAATGGCTAAAATTAATGTAGACTATATTGCAATGTCAATGAAGTATTTTGTTAAGGAAAGGGATGAACAGTGCTGATTGATGGCCTGTCACTGAGAAATTGAACATAAAGCAATGCAAAACTAAACAGAAGTTCCAGGAATGTAAATTTGGATTGCCCATCTGATAAGCCAACTTCTTAGCCTAGAACATGGCTTCTTATGGCAAACCATCCATTCTTAATACAAGATAATGATGTTTGAATAAAATATTTTTATGGATTAGCTGTCATGTAAGTGGTTGTTTATAATTTAATTCTTTCTATGAAAAGCATTTTTTCCTTCCTGTCGAAACTAAAACCATTATTTCAACCCTAAATACGTAAATTTCATTTTTTAAATGTCACTACAAACAATGTCACAGTAACCTTATGAGTCCATGCTGAATCAAAATCATTTTTTAGAAAACCTTTAAATAGAACAATGATTACATTGCTTCTTGCATTTCCAATTTAAGGTAATAATATATAGTCATCCAGACAGAAATTACTATGACTCAAAGGATCTACCTTTATGATACTTCTTTTTGAATGTACTATACATATGGAGTACTATGACAGAGCAGAAAGTTGCTCATTAATAATTAGTTTTTTAACTGAATATTCTATAGAGTTTATTTCATAGCTCTAATCTCCATCTTATCAAAATAATAGTTCCAGAGTTAACAATTAAATAGATCTTAAAGGTTGTAAAAGCCCCATTAACTTTATGCCATAAATTATGAGGTACAGACTTCTCTAACTACATACTTGTTACAGTTCTAATAAAATCCACTTCAGAGACATAGAGAAAATCCCTAACAGCATCCTTCTTTGCTGCTGTGTTCATTCTTTTCATTGCAATAAAACAAATCTCATTTTGAAAGGCCTTGAATAGAAACCTCATACAAACCCTTCTCTATTCCATTATGTTTTCTACCTCTTACTCGAAGAAATATTTTATTTGTTTTGGCAGGCAACTCCAGTCACACAGATAGGTAAAGTGGTAGGATATTGACAAGGGCTTATTGGAGAAGTGATGAGGCAACAAATCCCTTTCAGAAACATATTCCCTTCCTACAAAACATACCAATGATAATTTCACGAATATTGTACTGTATTCCTGGCCATATTAGAATTAGCAAATCAGAAAATAATTTCTGAAGAAAAATGTAATTAACTCAATTTCCTTATTCAACAAGTAGGGAAATTAAGTGTCAGAGATACTCGATTATTTGGCTAAAGTCAACTAACCACACAAATAATAACAGATATAGGACTACAGACTGTCTTCTGATTGCTCATCAGTATATCTTTGCTTCATTAAGCTTTCTTTAGCTTAAGTCACCAAAAAATGCTTATCTTGAGTTAGTGATTTTGGCTTCCTCTTTCAATTTCTTGTCTACCTAATGCAAAGCATATACTCCCAGTACAGCAGGATGTATTAATAATTTACACACACTCTGCCTTGGCTTATATGAAAAAAAAAGGCATGGCAAATTCTATCACCCATACATTTTTTATCCATAAGCTGGAGCTGCCCTCAATAGCCTTCAAGCTGATATGGGGGTCACTGTTACCTTAGCAAAAATCAGGGACAAATTTCATGCAACCTTTCTAAGGGTTTAATAGTCCCTGTACGTAAAGTTCCCGCAGAGCATGTGTCTGAAGATTTAGTGCTCTACCAGGTGTTTTCCATAAGCACTGGGATATTCCTAATAACAACCCCAGGGTGTAAATCATGGGGTTTTCATGAGACACGCCTTGTTTACATACACACACACACACACAATTCCAGAGGACATACATGGAACTGTTGGAAACAGAACTTACAATTGTTAGAGATCCTTCCATGAGACACATCTCAGCGATTGTCAAACCTCACACATACACACACAATGTGGTCTCCCATTGGACCTCCCAGTTTAGTTCCAATAATTCAAGTTCATTTCAGCCCCTGTCAAAGGGACTGCCTGAAGGCAGTCGGTTTCAAATAGCCCTGCTTGTTTATACCAATTTCATCTGTTCCACAAGGTATAGACATTGAGAAATGTCCTTCAATGAAAGAGCAGGGACTGGGGTCACCCCCTGCTCTCTTACTGTAAAAGACATCAGGAAAGGGATGTTTTGTTTGAATTCAAGGTGCCTTCAGCAGCTTGGAAAGTAGTGTGGGATAAGTGGCCCACAACAGCAACCTAAAGAGCTGTACAGGAGGTTTCACCTGGGAAGAAAGCTCCAGAGGCCATTTCTGAAATACAAGTATTAAACTTCCTGCCTCTACTACCCCAGGAGCCTAATGCCTTTTCTCTTCAGGTGCCCTGGATTTTGCCATTCCTTTGTTACAAAGTCTTCATGTCCAACTTCATTAACTATAATTTCACATTTTTTCTGTCATTCCCTACTGAACTTTTCATCCAAAAAGTTCAGATGCAAAAGAAAAAAAAAAAAAAAAGGAGTTTCACAGAAACTTTTTCATGTAATCTAAACATATTTAAGTTCAAATCTCCTAAGCCCCCTTTTCAGCCAGGTTGATGTGGGGTTACCTTTAGGAGAAAATCAGTCACATTGTCCTGCCAAGGGGAATGCTCAGAGTGAAATCCTGAAATTTACAGTGTGTCTAATTAATCTAAACCATTCTTCATCCTTTTTGTTCAAATCATAACCTAATTTAAAAAAGCCTGGCAAGATCAGCCCTATTATAGGCTGTTGCTTTTTATAATTTATCTCTAATCTTTTAAACAACCCTGCACTATTACACCAGCTGTATAATGATGAAATTGAAGGTTTAGCAACTTTTCCAATTATATAGAGGTAGCAGGTGATCCCAGTGTGAATGTAGTTCATGGTGTACATTACACTTCAAAAATCGTTAAGCTGCTCCATAGAATGGATTAGTTGCAGAAGAAAAGAGGATGTGTAAAGAAGTAGGAGCTGATTACAAAAAGGTGGAAGAGCACATTCTAAACTTTCCATCCCTGTTTGAACTACAGCACCTCCTACTTAATGATAAATAGATAACAGATAGGTAGACAGATGGATTCTGCAGAATATTTTGTTTGAATAGATGTTTAAGAACTAGACAGATTAAGTAAGCTAAGTAACTATGAGGTAACTAAGTAGACTTTTAAGAACTTTTTGTTTTGGCAGATTTTTAAAGAAAAAAATATAAACCATTAAGCTTCACCATGTTGTACCTATTACCTAAAAACAAAAAGGTGAAGATGCTCCCATGTCCAACTTCATGTACCTCACATGCCAAAAACATTCACCCACTATATATTTGAAATTTTCACTAGTGTTCTAAAGATTGGGTAGAAGACAGAATTTTGAAAAAGGAATCATCTGTAACTACATGCATGTACCGTTTAGCCCGAAGTTATCTTTATGTATCAGTTTAGGAAATTCTCAAGAAAAGTAGCATTTATATTCACCATAGTTATGGTTACATATCTATAGAGGCAACATATGGAACAATAAAAATCAAAGATTGCCATATGTATTGACCACCTCCTTCAGGCTAAACTTTTTATTAGGCCTTGTAATAAATATTAAAAAAAAGAAATAGAAGTCATGGTAGTATGACTAAATCTGGCCCTATTAAAACATGAGTTAGGTCGAGCTGCAACGTAGAATAAGAGACCTACTTCATAAACATATAAACTCAGGTTTGATGGTCATAGTAGTAAGAAGTGATAACATAGGTAATGACCATTAGTAGTATTAGCAATTACTGTAACAGTCAACATTGTCAAGAGTTTACTCTGTGTTAAGCAATGTAATAAAATGTTTTTATGCATAAAGCTGACTCAATTTCCATTTTACAATTCTCAACTTCAGTTTTAGAAATACAATATTAAATGTAAATAAGATGAAACCAAAAATGTTAAATAGATTGCCAGTAAGTTAAGCAACAACTTATCACTAACAGATAAGCATTCAGGTGCAAACCTCTGTGAATCTAGAGTCTGGGCACTTACACTATACTTGCTTAGAGAAGACATCCAAGAAAGCCTAAGGAAGAGACAGGATAAGACATCCAGAAGGTGAATCCTTATTCAAGTCAAAAAGAGCTACAGAAAGAAATCTGTTTAATAGAGGCCCAAGGGATTTATTCTGGATCTCTACTCCTGTCAAAAGATTGAATAACAGGAGCTAAATTTATCTTTCTGCTATAACAGAGCCAAAAAATGAATATATGAAATAGCTTCAAAGACACTGGACACCTAGACAATTAATGACCATGATTCTTGAAAGGTAGAAACAAATTAGGCGAGTCTATGATTGCCCCAGCTTACTGCAATGAAAGACACAACACAAGGTGGGGGACCCAGGGAGATACCAACATAGCCAAGACCAAGGAGAAGAGAAAAGAAAGACTCAAAAATTCATAATAATGCTAAAGAGCCTATAAGCAACAAAACAATGTTGAAAAAGAACAAAGATGAAAGACTAATCCTACAGGATTTCAACACTTAAAGTTACAGTAATCGAGACAGTGTGGCTCTGGAAAAAAGGTAGAAGACACATATATCGATGGAACAGAATAGATATTTCAGAAACAACTCAACACATATTAATGACCAATTCTTAACAAAGCTATACATGCAATTAACTGAAGAAAGCATCATCTTTTTTGGAAATAATGCTTGGACAATATTCACATGTAGAAAAATGTCCTTCAATATATACTTCATGTTACATTAAAATTAACTAAAAATGAATCATGTAACTAAACGTAAAACCCAAAATAATTTGCTAATGGAAAATATGAGAAAACCTTTGTTAATTACATTAGGGAAATATTTCTTGAATATGATGTAAAAAACACAAATACTAAAAGTGAACAAATTAACTTTATCAAAATTAAAAAAGCTTCTACTTTTTTTTTTTTTGGCTAGTCAAGTGAAGAAGTGGAGTTGGACAAGGAACAAGGAAATATGTAACTGGTAGTTAACAATTAATTGTAAACACCACTGCACTCAGACCAGCAAAAGTTTCTACTTTTTAAAGACAGTGTTATAGAAGAAACTATTTGAAAGTATGTATCTGATCAAGAATTTTATCCAGAATATACAAATAACTCCTATACTTAATATTAATAAAACAAATAGGAAATGTGCAAATATTTGGAAAGACACTTCAAATATATGAATGGTACGTAAGCACATAAATGATGCTCAACGTATTTAGTTATTAGATAAATGCATATTAAAACCATAATGATATACCAATACAACCTAAAAAGGATGGCTAAAACTTTAAAGGCTGTCTGTAACAAGTAGTGGTAAGAATGTGAAGGAATTAAAATTTTCATGCACTGCTATTTTCAATGTAAAATAGTACAAAAACTTTGGGAAACCATTACTTATAATGTTAAATTTAAAGAAAAAAATTCTGAATATGATAAATATACACTGACCATATAATCCAGGCATTCTATTCCTATTTATTTCCTCTTCTCCCAAAATGAGAATGTATATCCACAGACTTGCACACAAATGTTTACAGCAGCTTTATTAAAATGTCCAAAAGTCAAAATGTTCATCCAGAAGTGAATATATAAACAATTGTGGTACCTTGATACAATGGATCAGTACTAAACAACACAAAGGAATGAACTATTGACACACAACAAAATGGATGAATCGCAAAATAATTTCACTGAGTTAATAAAGAAGCCAAACAGAAAAGGGGACACACTCTGTGTTTCCATTTATACAAAATTCAAGAAAACACAAACTGATCCACAGAAAGGAGAATAACAGTTTCCTGGAGATGGAAGGGTGAGAATGGAAGTGAGAAGGGATTAAAATGGGAACCAGGAAACGTTTGAAGGAGAGGGATATGCCCATTGTCTTGATCATGGTGATACTTTAATGGGTTATATGATATGTCAAAATTTAACAAATTTTACACTTAGTATGTGTGAAGCTTCTTATTTATCAATTATATCCCATAAAACTATTTAAAAAAAAAATAAGAGACACTAACCTCAAATACGTCCTGGTGAACTCAATTTAAATTGTAATTTGGTCATGAATAACAGAAAAGGCTCAATAGCTATTTTGTTATTGCTATTTCAATGTAATTTCACTGACTTTCATATATTTTATTTTAGAAAATGTGTCCATTAGACTTCTGTAAAAGACATTTTTGAAATAATTTCTCTCATTTATATCTAAAAAGGTCAAGTTAAATTGAACTGAAATCAAAGTTTTCCATATCTATCTTCAAACTCAGAATTGACCAGGTTATAATTGATCCGGACAATCTTTACACCATCTTCTGAAGCCTACTGAGATGCAAATTAACCAGCTATTTCCAAGAAAGGTGATTACACTGGCTTGTCAACTGCAAACACTTCATTAACAATCTCTTGAGCTGACCCCTCTTAGACACCTAGAATCTAAGAAAAGAAATATAAAAATAACAAAAAGATTTTAAATCTGTCATATCTTAGCATCAATTAAGGAAAATGTCAGCATACTTAACTCTAGACCTTTTGAAAGGTGTTGAATAGATTTAGTATCAAAATAAATTATTAACTTTGGAGTAAAGAAATTCATGGCTATAATACCATTGAGAATTATACTGTGCTGTTTCCAAGCTGATCTTGTGTTTCCTGTCCTGCTTCTCCATCTGGTCCTTTTAACACTATTCTATACAATTCTACCTAGTATACAATTATCTACTGTGATCACAATTATAGTACAAATATACAGTATAATGTGAACACCACTTATGCTGCAAGGCATAGAGGAACACATCCCTGCTAAAGAAGAAACTTTGGAAAAGATAGGCCACCTTGTTAAGACACTTTAAATTTCATATGGAAACAAAAAAAAGCCACGCAGCCAGACAACCCTAAGCAACAAAAACAAAGCTGGAGGCATCACGCTACCTGACTTCAAGCTATATTACAAGACTACAGCAATCAAAACAGCATGGTACTGTTACCAAAACAGAGATATAGACCAATGGAACAGAACAGAGGCCTCAGAAGCAACACCCTATGATCTTTCACAAGTCTGACAAATATGAGCAATGGGGAAAGGATTCCCTATTTAATAAATACTGTTGGGAAAACTGGCTACCCATATGCAGAAAGCTGAAACTGGATCCCTCTCTTACACCTTATACAAAAATTAACTCCAAATGGATTAAAAATTTAAACATAAGACCTAACGGCAGCCGGGTGCGGAGGCTCACGCCTGTAATCCCAGCACTTTGGGGGGCTGAGGCGGGTGGATCACGAGGTCAAGAGATCGAGACCACCCTGGTCAACATGGTGAAACCCCGTCTCTACTAAAAATACAAAAAATTAGCTGGGCATGGTGGCACGTGCCTGTAATCCCAGCTACTCAGGAGGCTGATGCAGGAGAATTTCCTGAACCCAGGAGGCGGAGGTTGCGGTGAGCCGAGATCATGCCATTGCACTCCAGCCTGGGTAACAAGAGAGGAACTCTGTCTCAAAAAAAAAAAAAGACCTAACAGCATAAAAACCGTAGAAGAACACCTAAGCAATACCATTCAGGACATAAGCATGAGCAAGAACTTCATGACTAAAACACCAAAAGCAATGGTAACAAAACCCAAAATTGATAAATGGGGTCAAATTAAACTAAAGAGCTTCTGCGCCACAAAAGAAGCTAAAGAAACTATCATTAGAGTGAACCAGCAACCAACAGAATGGGAAAAATTTTTTGCAGCCTATCCATCTGACAAAGGGCTAATATCCAGAATCTACAAAGAACTTAAATTTACAAGAAAAAAATCCCATCAAAAAGTGGGTGAAAGATATGAACAGACACTTCTCAAAAGAAGACATTTATGCAGGCAACAAACATGAAAAAAAGGTCATCATGTCGTTCATTGGAGAAATGTAAATCAAAACTAAATTGAGATACCATCTCATGCCAGTTAGAATGGTGATCATTAAAAAATCAGGAGACAACAGATGCTGGAGAGGATGTGGAAAAGTAGGAATGCTTTTACACTGTTGGTGGGACTGTAAATTCATTCACTCATTGTGGAAGACAGTGTGGCGATTCCTCAAGGATCTAGAACTAGAAACACTATTTGACCCAGCAACTCCATTACTGGGTGTGTACCTAAAGGATTTAAATCATTCTATTATAAAGACACATGTACACATATGTTTATTGCAGCACTGTTCAGAATAGCAAAGTTTTGGAACCAACCAAAATGCCCATCAATGACAGACTGGATAAAGAAAATGTGGCACATACACACCATGGAATACTATGCAGCCATAAAAAGATGAGTTCATGTCCTTTGCTGCAACATGGATAAAGCTGGAAACCATCATTCTCAGCAAACCGACACAGGAACAGAACACCTAACACTACACGTTCTCACTCATAAGTGGGTATTGAACAATGAGAACACATGGACACAGGGAGGGGAACATCACACACCAAGGCCTGTGGGGGTAGGGACCCAGGGGAGGAATAGCAGGGCTTGGGGGGATAGGGGAGGGATAGCATTAGGAGAAATACCTAATGTAGATGACAGGGTGATGGATGTGGCAAACCTCCATGGTACATGTATACCTGTGTAATAAACCTGCACATTCTGCACATGTACCCCAGAACTTAAATTATAATTAAAAAAAGAAAATAGTACAGACTAGGTGGCTTAAACAACAGATATTTATTTTTTCACAGTTCTGTAGGGTAGGAATCTGAGACCAAGGTATCAACTGGGTTGATTTCCTCCAAGGCCTTACCCCTCAACTTGTGGGCAACCACTTTTCATCTGTGTGTTCACATGATATTCTGTGGGTGTTTTACTTCCCTTTTTTTTTTTTTTTTTTTTTTGAGACAGTGTCTCACTCACCCAGGCTGGAGTACAGTAGAATGATCACAGCTCACTGTAGTCTTGACCACCTATGCTCAAGTGATCCTCCCACCTCAGGCTCCCTAGTATCTAGGATTATAGGCATGCACCACCATGCCCAGCTAAATTTTTTTGTGTATTTTTCTAGAGACAGGGTTTCACCATGTTGTCCTAGATGCTCTCAAACTTTTGGACTCAAGTGATCCAACTGCCTCAGTCGTCCTAAGTGCTGGGAATACAGGCTTGAGTCACCACAGCCAGGCTCCTCTTCTTTTAAGGACAACAGTCACATTGGATTACAGCATACCCTAATGACTTCATTTCACCTTAATTACCTCTTTAAAGGCCCCAATTCCAAATACAGTCACATTCTTAGTACTGAGAGTTAGGGCTTCAACATATGAACTTGAGGGGTGATAAGGTTTGGCTGTGTTCCCACCCAAATCTCATCTTGAATTATAGTTCCCATAATCTCCATGTCATGGGAGGGACACAGTGGGAGATAACTGAATCATGGGGGCAGTTTTCTCCATGCTATTCTCATGACAGTGAGTGAATACTCTTGAGATCTAATGGTTTTATAAGGGGCTTTTCCCCACCCTTCGCTCTGCACTTCTCCTTTCTGCCATCATATAAAGAGATGTATTGTTTCCCCTTCTACCATGATTCTAAATTTCCTGAGGCCTCCCCAGCCCTGCTGAACTGTGAGTCAATTAAACCTTTCCTTTATAAATTACTCAATTTCAGGCAGTCCTTTAGAGCAGCGTGAAAATGGACTAATATAAGGGGAGACACTATTTGGCACACAACACCATTCAGTGTGATACCCCATCATCTCTCTACCACCCCCCCAACCCCACATACACACACAGTCTTTTAGGCTATTCAGCTTTGCATCACTTCAGGTTTTACAAATAGTACATGTATTACATACGACTATTAACAAGTAGGACATAGTAATTATTGAATTAGAAACTCAACAAATTGGGTGAATGATTTTATTTCTTTAAGTATTTAATATCTTTGTAAATGTTTGTGAATTTCTCCCTCATTGGATTGTTAACAGACTTAGAGAATTTATGAAGTTATAGAGAAAGCAAGATGAAATAGAGAATAATTACTATAATCATCATTATCTCAGCCACATTGAATTTACCCCCAAAACTAAATTAATTCTATTAGATATATAAGCCAAAACAAAACTTATTTCCCCTTTCTCCAAAATTTTGCATTACTTCTATCTTTCCTTAGAAAAGAGATCTACCGCTTTTAATAAACCAAAAACCTGTGTTGTCCCTGAATCCTTTCATTCATGAAACACCCACAATAATTTTATTAGCAAGTTTCACCAGCTCTGCTTCCAAAATGTATCCCAAATCAATTTTACTGTCTTATGTCTACCACTTTTGTCCAGGTGACCATCTTCTATCACGTGAATTTCTCTCATAATTCCCCCCACTTTTAAATGCCTTCTTCACTCAGGAGCCAAGGTAATCTGGCTGAATGTTAATCAGATAACATAACTCTCCTATTTAAAGTTTCCTAGTATCTTAGAATTAAATCCATATGCACTTAAAAAGAATGTCATGACCTGACCTCTGCCTACCTCCTAGGACTTACCCTTCCACCAAATGCTCCAATCATATTGTTCTAGTATCTACTATGCAGGGTTTGCCTTGGAGTCTTAGTTTCTAATCAGAGAGAACAGTTAGTAGACCTAACTGTTCTACTAACTGTTCTCTCTAATTAATAACTTCTATTTAACCTGGATATAGTGGAAATGTTACCTCCTCCAAGAATTCTGTTTCTTATTCTAGTCTCAAGTGGCCTCTAAATCACTCTCTATTACTCTATTTTAATTTTCTGCACAGTACTTAGAGCTCTCTAGTATTTTTATTTGTTTTTATTTTTTCTCTCTATGGATTACATGAGAATTTTGACATTGACCATCTTGATGGATTCTTTAACCCAAGAACATAAAACAATGCATGATATAGAGTGGTACTCAATAAATATTTATTAAATAAATGAGTGATCAGCTCTTCTTTAGAATGACAACATGGGACACTTGACCTTATAAAATGATCATCAAAATTTATCCTATAATTTTGTCTCTATAGCTGCTCTTAAGATTCCTGAGATCACTAAAAGAAATGAATAGGACCAATTGTGCATCTTTATTTCTTTTTGCTCTTCAGTCAATGCTTTGCAACACAGACAATGACTATGATATCTGACCCTCAGGAGCGCTGATGAGAATCCACTCTTGCCCAATTCACTAATCTAGTCACTAATAACTTTTGGCAGCACAGGCAAGAGCTCCAAAAGACAGCAAAAATCAGGAAATTATTTCCAGTTTATTTTGAGTATTTATGAGCTGCTTATGGAAGTAACTACTAGTGGCTCAACACCCTGAAAAAGAACTTTCTACATAAAAACATAGGTGACAACAATCACGATTCCAAAATGGTGTAAAATGTATCCTAACTTCTAATAGCCATTTCTACTAGAAGTTTTTTTTGACTATAGTATAGTATTATATTAATAAGTTTGAAGTAGTGAGAGACAAAAACTCATTGCCTTCTAATTCTATCAAATTCTGCACAGTTGTATAGATTATTCCTTTAGAGGACTGTAAACAATCAACGGATTTTTTTTTCTTTCCCTTGGGAATAAAGTATGACAAACTTCATCGATCCAAAAGAAAGCAGTCACAGTATCCTCTCAAATAATCACCAATTTCTTCTTGGGGTATGACAGAACATAAGGAACACTTTGAGAAGCAGGGAAAAATTAGCTTTTAATGTATTTGTATAACAAGATTTAAGGTCATCTGAATTAGCAGGATATATTGTTTGAAGAGGAGCCAGTGGTTTTTAATTAGTGCTTAGTTTAGAAGTGCAAAGTTGAATGTGCCTTAATTTTGTTGGTCCTTTTCCAATTGATAAATCATTTCCGGTCTCCAGTGAATTGGTTTAGTTTTGCCTTACTATAGATATAATCGTGCATTTTACTCCCAACTGAGCCACCAATCTCAAGTAATAAAACTTTCTAAAATCTTTATTTGCTTTCAGGCCTAAATTATGATCTAAAGACTACATGGTAGACCATTCAGCTTTTATTCACTATCCTGCTGATGGTTTTAGTAATGAATCCTCATCCGTTTTTGGCTTTCCCTTTCTATTCCTTAGTCACAGTCCACCAAGTCTCCCTTGAAGTGTTATTTCTTTTTCTAATTCCCCATTCCCCTCACTCATAGTCACAGATCTTTTACTAGAAAATGTATGCGCTGAAAAATATTCTGTGTTTATTAAACAGCTACCAAAAGAATAGATATTCCTTGATAAGAAAGAACATTAAAGTGTCATTTTCTAAGAAGGTCATGGATTATAAAGCTTAATATATATGTAAGAAAAATAGCTTGTCTGGGCCGGGCGCGGTGGCTCACACCTGTAATCCCAGCACTTTGGGAGCCTGAGGTAGGTGGATCACGAGGTGACGAGATCGAGACCATCTTGGTCAACATGGTGAAACCCCGTCTCTACTAAAAATACAAAAAATTAGCTGGGCACGGTGGCACGTGCCTGTAATCCCAGCTACTCAGGAGGCTGAGGCAGGAGAATTGCCTGAACCCAGGATGCGGAGGTTGCGGTGAGCCGAGATCACGCCATTGCACTCCAGCCTGGGTAACAAGAGTGAAACTCCATCTCAAAAAAAAAAAAGAAAAATAACTTGTCATTAATTATAGTCATTTAAGCTTCCTTAGTCAAAAAAGTAGCATGAAATTTATAAATGATACTGAGTTATTTTGGTCAGTTATACAATTAGAAATTTGTTCCCCAAAGATGACTCTTTAGGTTGCAAATACTAACTGGCTTTCAGTGGGTAACAGTGAGTATGCATAGTTATATAACTTAGAAGAGAAGCCAGGCAGCTGGACTCCCCACTACTTAACAATGGTCTTGTGTCTAATTCAGAAGTCCTACTTGACAGAAAAATTCTTATTGTTACAATTGCTCATGGTTGGTGGTGTTTTTCTAACAAAGTTAGCTATTCACCTGAGGGCATCTTATTTCACATGAAGAGTAATGACTCATGGAACTGGGGAAAAAAAGAAAACTGAATTCCTGAATACCTCTGACTATTGCTCATATAATTAGCATTTGGCTATATGTATCATTTTATTTTTAGACGACATTTTAGGAAAAACTTAAACAATGAAGGGTAGCCAAAAGGCGGTGGCTTGTAATCATGCTTAGAAAAGGAGTGTAATGCAAAGGCGAAGCATTAAACAATTTGATTTGAAACCTGGCCCCGACACGTATTAACTACATTTCATTTTGAAAACTGCATAATCTGAGTTTTACTTTCCTTATTAGTAGATAGTAAGTATGCTTACTTTACTGAGTTCTGAAGATGATAAATCAAATAATAAGGAATATATTATATAAGTAAGAATTTTCTATCATCATGACTGTTGACTAACAGTTCTCCAAGCCATTTCATAGAATAAGAAAGGAAACCAAGACATAAAGGATTAAATAGCTTATCCAGATTACAACTAGTTAGTAACAGCCAAGACTAAATGCCATATTTCTAAACTTCCGAGCTGTATTTTTTCCATAGTTAAGACTTCTTCCTTTGAAGTTTCTGACATTGCTCCAGGGATCTAATCAGACAATTTAACTTTTAGGGTTAGAATCGTCAACTCAACTCACTGACAACCTCATGCAGCTGGTGAACTAGGGGAGTCATTCTGGAGCAGAAAGTGTTTATGAACTGAAATAGGGAAACATGGAAAATGTGTTTTTGATGATTAGAAGAACAGATTAGTTTTAAAAATCAAGATGCTTTTAAATCAAGATGCTTTTACTGGATCCTACTCTTTTTTGTTGTTTGTAAGGGAGGGTCTGGAAATCAGAAATGGTTGTCTTTTGCAGCTATGAGGATTCGGTTTGTAGCTGCTACTGACATCATAGGAGACAGAATAAGTTTTGTTAGGAAGAAGGAATCTAGCTAGCTGGCACTGTAGCGAGCAATCATTATTTTATGTAGCGATAGTACACACATAATTGAAAAGAATTTTTTTTTTAAATCATGTGCAAGCAAGTTAACTAAACATTTTAATGGATTTTGTTGTGGGTGAGTTGGAGGTATCTTGAAGTAAAAAAGTAGAAGCAGCTCATAGAAAGGGATATTAATTATTATCTGGTAGAGGGAAATCATTTTAGTCTATTCTCTTACCTTCTCTCCCACCCACCCCCACACACAAAGTATTTCTAAAGGAATGAAATATTTAGATTAATATAAAAATAGTCCAAGTAGTACAGGTGAAGAGGAAAAATAACTGAGTTAATGACACAGAAAGTAACCATCAGAAACTATCACAAGCAGCACAAAGAGAAAAACAATGAGTTTAACTGCACAGAAAGAAAGAAATTTGAGTAGAGAGGAAGAAAGCAAGCCAAAGAGGCATGATAGTTTAGTGAAGAATAGAAAGTTAAGGACACTGGAGGGGGAAAAAAAAGAAAAAAGGTGACAATGTTAGAGAAAGAAGACTGAGTTGAAAGGAGCAGCAGAACACCCAGATGGAAGCCATGGGCTCATTTTAGAGTATTTTACTCCTTTGGTCATAGTAACTCTCCTCCTTTATGCAACTTCTCTGCAAATACCTGAAATACAGGGTAGCTCTGACCTGCCAGGCCCTCTTGGTAAGAGGTTATCAAAACAGATATCTCATTTATAAGATAAGCAAATTTCATATAGATGTTGAAGTTACTAATATGAAAATCCCATTATTTTTGGGGCATAGCTAAAAAGCAAAGAGGAAACCTACCTGTTTCTATAATGGTCAGTGAAGCTATTCAGATCACCCATGCCACATCACAAATATGTATATCTAGACGAACATTTTTAATTAAAAAAAAATTTTTTTAATCTTTCATAAAAGCATTATGGAAAGGCAGTAAGGAAGAGCCAAGCCAAAAGTGAAGAGAAAACAAGGACCCAGATAAGCAAACACTGAAGCCACTTTTGCCCTGAGAGCATTTGCTGATAATACAAAATTAGACTCTTAGTCTTCTCCATTTGGTGAGGTGAGAGCAACGTAACTTAGAATTTAGAACAAGCATAAGGTATATTTTAGCAGATTTAGATTTTAGCATCTCTATAACAAGCTGGGATTCCTTAAAGGTTGTGCCATCAAGGTTAAGGAAAAAAGAAAGTGAGGCAGTTATTACATGGGGAATTTGAGCCCAGTTTTAACTTTCTTGGATCAGGGAATTTCAAAACCTAAACTTGGTTTAAGTAGTTACTGACTAATAATGCACTCAGGTGCTTGACAGAACCCAATGATATCTCCTTTGGAAGAAGCTGTCTACATAATACATCACAAATCAATCTTGCAATTTTTCACATGCAATATTGAATATATATTCAATGATAATAGGGAACACAGGAAACTAGAGTCTGTAGATTCAAATGAGAAAAAATGAAAGAGAATTAGAACCAAAGAGATTTGAGAAACTAGAATTATCAAATGCAGTAAAGCAACAATGCATATAAAGAAATTAAAGTATTTGTTTGGCAGTCTTCACATTTTAATTAACTCGTAACTATTATGAGAGCTCCTTGTTATTAAATTTAAGATCCAAGAAAAAAATAAATCAAAGAGAGAAATTAATTATTTCTAAAATATCTTATATAAAGTAGCATGTGTTAATATGTATGCATTTCAATGATTTAAAATGCAGTCCTGTTCCTGGGCAAATATTGACACAATATCCTTAGACAAATTAATTAGGAAAAAAGCTTTAAATCAACAGATTTTACTTGTGGTATGGGAGGGTTGTTGATGAGATATCTATACAATTGAGTACATATATATCAATGAGTATTAAACAATGATCTATATTTCTATTAATAAAGATTAATGATTGGTCAGACATTTACTGCTTAAAGCCAAAATGCTAGCAATCCTTTTTTAAGGTTATCTTGTTGAATTTTCTAAGGCACACCTTTAAAAAGTGCTTAAGTGGGAACTATGGATAGATACAGGGATTATTTTGGAATAAATATAATACAACCTTAAGAATGTAGAGTCCCTCTAACTAGACAATGGATCTGTATACATGTAACGATAATTCTATCTAGAATCATGCTTCTTACACTTTGAGACAGGATCCCACTCTGTTACCCAGAATCGAGTACAGTGGCATGATTATGGCTCACTGCAGCCTTAACCTCCCAAGCTCAATTGATCCTTCTATCTTAGCCTCCTGAATACCTGGGACCACAGGAGTACACCACCATGCTTGGCTAAATTTTTTATTATTTGTAGAAATGGAAGTCTCACCATGTTTCCCAGGCTGGTCTTGAAGTTTTGGGCTTACACAATCCTCCCACCTTGGCCTCTCGAAATGCTGAGATTACAAGTGTGGACCACTGCACCCAGCCTTTCTTAGGCTTTAATGTTTACATGAATCACCTGAGTATCTTGTTAAACTAATTCCAATTCTAACTCATCAGGTCTGGGGTAAGCC
Source organism: Sapajus apella (assembly GCF_009761245.1). NCBI lineage: Eukaryota > Metazoa > Chordata > Mammalia > Primates > Cebidae > Sapajus > Sapajus apella. The sequence goes on from NW_022437006.1 coordinate 2,468,702, forward strand.
CGAGAGTCTACGTTTTCTAACAAGCTTCAGGTGATGCTGATGCTGGTAGTTTGACCTAACAAGCAATGGTTCTTCAACTTTAATCTTCATTTGAATCAGCTGGAGGCTTCTTGAACTAGTTTTCTGGTCTCTACCCACAGAAGTTTTGGTTCAGTGGCTCTAAGTTGGAGCCTGAATATTTTCATTTCTCAAAACAGAAAAAAAAAAAAAAAAACCACCAAATCCCTGGTAATGCTAATACTGCTGGTCCAAGTGCTGGATTTTGAGATCCACCAATTTGTCGTATAGGATTTGGAACAGGCAACAGAAAATGGCAAAAACACGGAACAAAATAGTCTTGTTCATCATCCAAGTCTCAGACCAATCAAGCTTCACTGGAGAAAGCACTACAAGGAGCCTGGGCTAATAAGCTCTGCCAGATATCTCGACTACTAATTACAGGTATTGATCGATTTACGACCTATGCAACTTACGACCATTCGACATTACGACCATAATCGCTAGCCACAGCTGCTCCGCGTCTGGCAGCGCAAACATTGCCCAGCTGGGCGTACGACAGTGCAGACCAGCTTCCAGCAGCACTACCATCTCCACATGCATCATTTCAACTGTACATATAGCCTACTCAGCTTACAACCAAATCGTGTTGGGTCTGCCGGTCCCAATCGTGGTCGTAAGTCGAGCACTAGCTGTAGCTCTAGTGATTGCAAACATTCCATGGACATGCTGGGACACACTAACTTCCTGACCTTAGTCAGAAAAAATGTTTTCATCAGAAGGATATTGTTTGAAGTTTATTATTTTGCTATTATACTTCAGGAATTAAGCATAATTCTATTGGAATTATTTCATATGTACAAAAAACTTATAATCAACTATAGCCGTTTTTATAGAAAAGGAGAGTCTGAGAGGCTGCTGGAGATTGCACAGCCAATGGCACAATTAAAATCAGCAAGACCTCTACTATGATTGTGTAAAATAAAATGCTATTCTTCAGTACATGGTGATTCCACCCACATCTTTTCTCCTTAAAATAGGTGATTTTTGGAGTGAATGGTTAACACTATGTGTTTGGGGAAGAGAATTCACTCAATTCTTTTCTGAAAGTAATTAGGCAGAAGATCAGGAATTATTTACTGCCAGGGTATTTAAATCGCCTTTATTAACAGAAAAAAAGGAGGGGCAGGAAAATGGCTTTTATTGAGCAACTATAATTTTCAGACACTATGCTACATACTGTCTCCAACATGTTTACGTTTGATGCTTATAACACAGTTTAAAGATGAAGACCTTGGACCTCAAAATTAAAGTCACTATTCCAAAGTCAAATATCTAAGAAAAAGTAGAGTTATTTATTCCATCTCTAAGATTTGAAAAGGACCCAATGTGCCATGCTCTTGGCAAGTAGAATATTGGAGGAGGTAATGAAATGGCCCCGAGTAGAGAAGCAGTCCAGTGATTTAGAAGCAAGACTAAAGATTGATTTAGCCCATTTTGTCTATAGGACACATGCAAAATCAGCTCCACCCTTATATTGCACCTAGATTCATATATTCAATCACTAGATTGTTTTATAAGGATGTACCCTTGAAATGCTGGACCAGAAATGGACAAAGCTGAAAATTATCTTTCCTCCAAAACTTAGTTCTTCACCTGTAGACATTATTTTAGAAAATAGCAACATCATTTTAAGCAATGCTGAAACCTGGGAGTCATCTTGACTCTTCCTTTTCCAAAACCACTCCATCCACATCTGTCACTAATACCTTTCAACTCTACCTTCTCATGATATCTTAAAACATCCGTTCCTCTCCATCTTATTTCCCTCATCAGAATTAAAAGGTAATTAACTACCTTTTATATTGAATATGAGAATATTTTGCTAACTGATCTTCTATTGTATCAAAATAGTTTCCTAAAAGACACATGAAATGCCGACACCCTTACCCCTGCAGCCAGAATCCTCCAAACAAACACCTTATATAGTATATTCACCCTTCCATGGTCCTGTTCCTGCTATTTTTGTCAGCCTTGATTTTCTTACTCCCCACCAAGCTCACTGAATCACATTAGTTTCCTGAACACAAAATGTGATTTCACACTTTTTTGCCATGGCCAACCTGTCTGAAGAAGCACCAAATGTAGTTTATAGGTCCTAGATAAACAGCCTGTTAACCTCTGTAATAAAAGGAAATTAATTAAATGCAATGTCAGAATCACTTGAAATATTTCTTAAGAAAACTTATAGTCTCTCAAATGCTACAAACTATAGCCATGAATCCAAGCCGATTCTCTGAGTGTTCATTCCTTTTAACTTTTCTTTTACCTAATCAGAAAGGTTATCTGCAGCGTGCCATCAGTGCTGGAAGTGGTAGAATGATTTCAATAGCTCAGAAGGTCCTTCAAACCTGCCAGGGTAGAAAATAAACACAAATCAAGTGCCAACTTTGGACCAGGTATTCTTAATGCCTAAAGCCTGAAGGAGTACTTGCCAAAGTTTTATATGAGTAGGAATCACCTTCAGTCTGTCTAGGGTAGGGCTGAAGATCTGCATTTTATTGTACTTCCAATTGATATTATTGGTGTCCATCCACAGAGCATCATTTAAGTAACAAGGCTCTAGTCTATTACAACACATCCTGCTGACATGGCATTGGATTTGAAATCCCCACAATTATTAACCCTTAATACTCTGAGTAAGAGCTTGTCTGCAGCTGATGGCATATTATGTCATGTTTAGACGTATATTACCTATTCAGGCACCACATCAGGACTACAGCAGCTGTGAATGGGATACGTACACTTTGATTGAAGAAAACAGGGTGATAGGATGGAAAATTTTGCCCACCGATAAAGTAAGGAGACTACAAATGCCTCATGGTGGCAGTCTGAGGAATGCAAGGAAAACAAGGTTGAGGAACACCAGTGACAAACATATTCATGGTCATCATGACTAATTTGTGAATATGTGTTATGTGCCCTAGCATACACTTTGCATGTGTTTCATAATGTATCAGCATTTCAGAAAATAACCACATTGTCTATTTTGCAATGTGGCCTAAGGCTTTGACTAAAATATATATGTGAATCATTTTCCTTTTCTGCTTCTATTTGGCACAGAAAAAATTTAGGATGTTGTAATATACGTAATAAACAAAAATTTTTCTTTGTCTATTGAAGCTGAGCCATAGGTATAGGATGTTGTTTTGTTTCATACATGCTCTTCATCCACTGACCTGCGTCTAAGCATGAAATGTTGCTTCTCCAACTTGCTGGTTCATGTCTTCCTGGAGCAGATGGGTTAGTTATTTTCATCCAAGGGCTAGAAGACTTTGATCCCAAGAAAACATGCATTTGGAAAACATCTTATTTTTGTCCTGACTGACCTGAAGCTGAGATCCCCTGGGGATGCTGTACTGCATTCCTCATTTCCACTGAAACAGATTAACTGAGATGTTTGTCCCCCCATTTATGCTTGCTAACAGAGATCACCTTAGAGATGAATACAATCCTGTCCATGCTACTATATATATATATATATATATATAATATATAATATATATATGTGTGTGTGTGTGTGTGTGTGTAAAACACATGTAGACATGCCCAATATCTTTGTTAACAGTTTCTAGAAAATCAAAGGTCACTGGCAGTTATAGAGCCCTAGGAGAAAGCAATAAACTAACCTAGTTGTCAGAATATCTTCTAAATTTGGGCCCTGTCCCTTCAGCTACTACACAACTATTTAACAGGATCTGAGGCTGAACAAGACACTGAATCCCTATCTGCATACTCATTTACACACATATAAGCACAAAGGCTACATCTCCACCAATATACAGGTATTGATCGACTTACCACCTATGCAATTTATGACCATTCAACTTTACGACCACAATCGCTAGCCACGACTGCTCCACGTCTGGCAGCGCAAACGTTGCCCAGCTAGGCATACGACAGTGCAGACCAGCTTCCGGACCAGCTTCCGGCGGCACTACCATCTCCGCGTGCACCATTTCAACTGTACGTATAGCCTACTCAACTTACGACCAAATCGTGTTACGACCGGTCCGCAATCCCGACCATGGTCGTAAGTCAAGCACTAGCTGTATAACATATCAAATTTGTACATAGTACATTTTGTATTAAAAGACATAAAAACAGCCATTAAAATTGGATCCCCCAAAAACTACAAGATAAAACTGGCCTTTGAAGTCTGTGTTACAAGGCTCTTCACCATTTTATTCTGGCTTACCTGTCATCCCTGACATGCATTCTGATCCCTCTTATAATGCTAAACTCCTGTAATATTGAACTATCTGTTGTTTTATGAGTGTTTCAGACAATTTTATACCTATATCATCTTTGTGTGACCTATTCCTCTGCCTATAATGTCTTTGTCCATAATTCTTTGTAGTAAACTCCTATTCATCTTTCTAAGTCTAGGTTAAATATCACTTCCTCCTGGCCGTCTGCTGCTTCTCCTGAATCAATCCATATTTGATTATGGTGCTATACTTTGTATGTTCTTTCTTACTACACTTATTACACAATATATTACAGCTATTTGTTTATATGTCTGTCTCCTCTACAACCATGAGTAATTTATTTCTTTTCATCTTTAGAATTTCAGTACCTAATATGGTACTCAAAAATGCTTGTGAAATTGAAATTAAATTGAAGAACCTAGAAGAAACTGCAGTAGAATCTAGTTCACTGTTGACCAAACACCTTTTAGAATGGAAAGAGATTTTAACAATCATGTAGTTCAGGAGTCAAATTATACAGATATAAAAATGAAGGCCTGGAGAGATTTGTTGGCTTGCTAAAGCTCATAATTGGTTAATGGCACAGTCTGAATTAGAATTTGGTTCTAGGCCATCCCAATGCTGCCACAAGTTGTTTTTCTTTCTTTCTGTTTGTTTTAGAGAAAAGATCTCATTCTACTGCACAGGCTGGAGTACAGTGGCATGATAATAGGTCACTGCAGCCTCTAACTCCTGGGCTGAAGTGATCTTTCTGCCTCAGCCTCCCGAGTAGCCAGAGCTACAGGCACACACCGCCACATCTGACTAATATTTTTATTTCTTATAAAGATTGGGTCTCCCTATGTTGTTCAGGCTAGTCTCAAGATCCTGGCCTCAAGTGATCCTCTCAACTCAGACTCTCAAAGTGTTGGGATTGCAGGCATGAACCACTGTGCCCAGATCACAAGTACTTTTTGCACATGTAAAAAAAATGCTGGACTATCTTGTATGAATCTGATGACATGCCTCACATTTTCATGGATTTGGTGCTATTATAGTCTCTTTTCTTATGTAAGCAATATGCATAATTTCCTTATGTCAGTGTTTTTTCCATGTGACAAGAAGGTGGTAACATTAATTTTAGTTTCATCTTGAATAAATAATGCCACAGGACAGTCTACTGTACAGTATGCCTCCCTTTCACTTAAAGTGGCCAAACTCATAAACCCATGAATATATTCATTGTGGAAAATATTTTCCCATCTTACTCAATGCTGTATGATTTTTTGATTCTACCAATTATAGGATGACAGAAAAATTGGCTACATACTAATTCTTCAATTGTAGTAGTCCACAGTAATGTCCCACTCATCATCATTAACTCAGCATAAGCAGGGCAGGAGGGATGGGTGATACTGAAGGGCCAGAGTCAGCAAGGTTTTCTCTTTCCCTAAACAACCAGGTGCACAGAAGTAAAAGGAAGGAAAGACTCTGACAATACACTTCCACCTGTTCTTCACCCACCCTGAGTTGAGCCAACCTGGAACAATAATAAGGTACAACGGGCTGAAATCTATGGAAATCAGAAAACTAGTTCTGAGTCCTAGAGTCTCTAGTCATGTGCATGAGGTGGCTCCCTGATTTTTCAATTTTTATCACATACAAAGTAGAAAAGTTGAACAATAATAATTCAAAAAAAGATGGCATATGAAAGAGGTATTGTGCTAAGCACTTGGTGGTATTACTTTATTTAAAAGTACCACCACCTCTGCTTGTTCATATTATTTTCTTCATTTTACACATGTATGTGAAGATATGTGAAAGATATGGTTCAAGTCGTGGCTTGTGTAAGTCCAAAACCCACCTTTTTAACTACCGTATGATACAGTCTCCAGAACTATATGATCTAATAAAACTTGCAAATCAGCCTGAATGTAGATAGAGTAACATAACAAAGAAACTCATTAGTATTCTACCTTCAGGAGAAGTAGTCACCCCTTCCACTCAGCACACTAGTTTTATACAAATTATATCAGACAAACATGTTAAATACCACACAGGAATATGTACAGCCCACAACTCTGTTCAACAGCATCAGGCTACCATTGAGAGAAAGAAGTGAGCTTTCAGTTTCTAGCAATAACTCTTGTACTATTCAAGTGTAAACTTAAATTATCCACTTTACCTTCTGTAAATCCCAACTTTGTTTCAAAAATCAAGACATCTACATCATCCCACTTTGTTACAAAGAGGGAAGGATACGCACATACATATGTAATCAAAGGCCAACCCCATACATAGATGTGGCATTTAAATGAAGAAGCACAGAGACAGAAGGGACAGTAGCAGTCATTGAGCCTAAGCTTTAGAAGAAAAATGGACAAACCAAGGTTGGCTTAAGTTTTAAATATTTATACAACAGTCAATTGCTGCTTCTTTTCCAGATGTCTCCTTTAACCAAATTATAGATGTTGCTTAGTTACATTATGGATACAAAAGGAAGGGGGGAGGACAAACCCTGAACTGGCAGTTGGTAATCCTTTTCTCTATTTTTGCCTAGATTTCCAGCTTCTGTGTAACCTTGGTTAAACCATGTATTTTCTTAGAACCTCATTTTCATTTATAAAATGAGGAGGTTAGACCAAATTGTTCCTGAAGTCTTTCCCATTTGTACTAAAAGTAGATGCTATATTTATGTGTTAAATCCACTGCTAAGTGTGTGATTACTGAAGGCTGCTCACATGCAGTGATTTACTGATACATTCATTCAGCAAATACTTATTGAGAGCCTACTGTGTGCCAGAAACTGATATATAAATTCAGAATACATAAGAGAACAAACAACTTATGCTTTACTTCATGTGACTGTCGGCTTTACCACTTCGTGTGATTGTTGCCTTTACTTTCAAGCAATGCACAGAAAAAAGAATCCATGTGCACTACTTAGAGGGATCAAAATGAGACACATCCCTAAGAGTCTCGAACATTCTTTTTTGGGACACTGGTTTTGCTCCTCAACCTTCTGTTAATGTTATAATAAGAGTGTTATGCTGTAATGTATACCTTTCTCAGGAACAAAACTTTGTTTTCCAATTCCTCTAGGTCAGTAGTGTTTGTCAGTCTAGCTGGCACCCATTGCCTTGTTTGTAATGGCTTCCTTGTTCACTGGCTGGCCTGGAGACATCTCTACTAGAGTCACCTTATGTCCTTCATTTGTCCACTGCTGCAAAGGTTTTCCTGAAACTTTAGCAGTGCTCCCTTAAAATGTTCTGTTATTACCAATTTGTAACACAGGAAAAAAAAATCATTCACAGAGGAGGATGGGGCACAGGATAGCCAACTGGATGCAGTCAGGAAGCACCACTATCACCAAGAGAGACCAAATTATTGAGTAAACAATCATAATTTGGGCAGATCTTTGGAGATAAAACACTGAGAGTGGATGGAGAGGCAATGCTGAAGACCAGGCTGCAGATGGAGGAAGGTGAGAACCCTGTGGGGGTATCCACGTGCCAGGGTTAGTTCCTGGCCCCAAATGGCTCTGGGAAAGGGGTGAGTGAGGGAACTGAGTGACGTATTACGCTTGCAGCAGACCTCTAAGATCCTGGCTACAGGGGACCCTGCAATCCCCATGGATGGGTGAGCTAGCAGGGCATCTCCCAGGGAAACAGGCAGAGACAGCCCTTTGGACAGCAAGGGACCTGGGAGCTTTCGTGTGCCAGGCAAGTCCAGCAGACAATGGCCATAGACACCAATTCCTCAGAGATCCCCATTATCCTTCAGGAGGTGGAGCCCCAGCAGATCTCCAAGCCAGGAAAGAGTGGGACTAGCTTCCCTATTAAACTGAGGCACATCTGCTCTACAAGACTTCATGCCTTCTGGTCCCTCCCAGGGTCCATGCCTTGTCATCCTGCAGGAGTGGGCAGAAGTGGGTGCACAGTATAGCCCCTACAGCCAAGCCTGATTATGTTGCTGCACCTGAGTGCTTTTCTGGTGACCTAGGAGCATATAAGATCCCCCAGGAGAGTTGGAACTTGAACCTGAACCCCGAGATGTCCCACTGCCCCTCGGGCTGTAGTGCACAACTCAGTAATACAGAGCCAAGATCTATGGCTGATACTCAAAAGCAGGGGAGAAGCCCTATCCCACAGAGCAATGAGAGAAACAAGATGCATGGGCTTCTGGGTAGGGTGGGTGGGTGCATGCCTCCCTCCATAGGGCTGATACAAAGACAGTATGGCATAACTCCCTGCCACAGTCTCTGCCCACGCTGCCACCATAGCTCAGAACATCTGACAAAAGAAATGCAAGAGCAGTACCAGCTATCTGGAAGGGGCTCCCCCAAGTTCTAGGAGCAAACCCAGTGAGGGGGCTATCTCTCCTCCTCCTATCCCACTGCAGAGGATCCTTGCTAATGTAAGGAAGTACAAAAGATCCCCCAGGCTGGGTATTAACATAGCTATGGGTCATTATTCCTAAGTGTCATCTATTGCATTACAGTTCAAATTACAACAACAAAAATTTATCCAGATAATATAGAAACCTGTGAAACCAAGCACACGAATTCATTCACACATAAAGATACCATAAAGAGTCCTGGCCCTCTGAAAGCCTCCAGAAGTAAAGTCAACTGACTATAATACTCAATTTAGACCACAGTTAAAACAATACCAAATCTCCCCAATAAGAAAGAATTAACGCAAGAATTCTGGAAGTCCAAAAAGCCAGATTCCCTGTATTAGTCTGTTCTCATGCTGCTGATACAGACATACCCAAGACTGGGTAATTTATAAGGAAAAGAAGGTTTTATGGACTCAACAGTTCCATGTGGATGGGGAAGCTTCACAATCAAGGAAGAACAAAGGCATGTCTTTCATGGCAGCAAGCAAAGAGAGAAATGAGAACCAAGCAAAAGGGGTTTTCCCTTATAAAACCATCAGATCTTGTGAGACTTATTCACTGTCACAAGAACAGTATGGAGGAAACTGCCCCTTGATCCAGTTATCTCCCACCAGGTCCCTCCCAGGGAATTATAGGTGCTACAATTCAAGAAGAGATTTGGTTGGGGACATAGCCAAACCATATCATACCACCCCTGGCCTCTCCCAAATCTCATGTCCTCACATTTCAAAACCAATCATACTTTCCAATGGTCCCCCAAAGTCTTAACTAATTTCATCATTAACTCAAAAGTTCACAGTCCAAAGTCTCATCTGAGACAAGGCAAGTCCCTTCCACCTATGAGCCTGTAACGTCAAAAGCAAGTTTGTTGCTTCCTAGATACAATGGGGTATAGGCATTGAATAAATAGAGCTGTTCTAAATGGGATAAATTGACCAAAACCAATGGGCTACCATCCCCATGCAAGTCCAAAATCCAGCAGGGCAGTCAAATCTTAAAGCTCCAAAATGATTTCCTTTGTCCCCATGTCTCACATCCAGGTCATGCTGATGCAAGAGGTGAGTTCCCATGGTCTTAGGTAGCCACCCTATGGCTTTGCAGGGTACAGCCCCGCTCCTGGATTATTTCATAGGCTGGTAATGAGTATCTGTGGCTTTTCCAGGTACACAGTACAAATGGTAGGTGGATCTACCATTCTGGGGTCTGGAAGACAGTGGCCCTCTTCCCACAGCTCCACTAGGTGATGTCCCATTAGGAACTCTGTGTGGGGGCTCTGACCCCACCTTTCTCTTCCACACTGCCCCAGCAAAGGTTCTTCATGAGGGCTCTGCCCCTGCACCAAACTTTTGCCTGGGCAACCAGGCATTTCCATACATCCTTTAAAATCTAGGCATATGTTCCTAAGCCTCAATTCTTGACTTCCATGCACCTGCAGGCTCAATATCATGTGAAAGCTGTGAAGACTTAACTTTCGGCCCCTTTTAGCCATTGCTGGAGCAGCTGGGATGCAGGGCATCAAGTTCCTAGGCTTCAGAGAGCAGAGTGACCCTGGGCCTGGCCATGAAACCAGTTTTTCCTCCTAGGACTCTGAGCCTGTGATGGGTGGGGCTTCCCTAAAGACCTCTGATATACCCTGGAGACATTTTTGGGGATTAATATTTGGCTCATCATTACTTATGCAAATTTCTGCAGGTGGCTTGAATTTCTCCTCAGAAAATGGGTTTTTCTTTTCTATCCCATCATCGAGCTGCATATATTCTGAACTTTTATGCTCTGGTTTCCTTTTAAAACTGAATCATTTTAGTAACACCCAAATCACCTCTTGAATGTATTGTTGCTTAGAAATTTCTTCCATCAGATACCCTAAGTCATCTTCCTTAAGTTCAAATTTCCAAAGATCTCTTGGGCAGCAAAAATGCTGCCAATCTCTTTGCTAAAATGTAGCAAGAGTCACCTTTACTCCAGTTCCCAACAAGTTTCTCAACTCCATCTGAGATGATCTCAGCCTGGATTTCACTGTCCATATCATTATCAACATTTTGGTCAAAGCCATTCAACAAGTCTCTAAGAAGTCCCAAACTTTCCCAAATTTTTCTGAGCCCTCCACGTCTCTAAGAGGTTCCAAACTTTCTCACATTTTTCTATCTTCTGAGCTAGAAGTTCCTCCAAAGAGTTCCAGTATCTGCCTGTTACCCAGTTCCAAAGTTGCTTCCATATCTGTGGGTATGTATCTTTACAGCAGTGCCCTACTGCTGGCACAAATTTACTGTATTAGTCTGTTCTCATGCTGCTGATAAAGACATATCCAACACTGAGTAATTTATAAAGAAAAGCAGATTTAATTGACTCATTGTTACATGTATCTGGAGAGGCTTCACCAACATGGCAGAAGAGAAGAACAAAGGCACCTTTTACATGGCAGCAAGCAAAGAGAGAAATGAGAATCAAGAAAAAGAGATTCTTTCTTATAAAAGTATCAGATCTCATGATACTTATTCACTATGATGAGAATATTATGGAAGAAACTGCCCCCATGATTCAGTTATCTCCCATCAGGTTCCTCCCACAACACATGGGAATTATGGGAGATAAAGATGAGATTTGGGTGGGGATACAGTCAAAGCATATCAGTCCCCTTACCTCCAAACAAGCATAGTAGCTCCCCAGCAATAGTTCTTAACCATTCTGAAATGACTGAAATGACAAACACAGAATTAAGAATCTGGATGATAAGGAAGCTCATTGAGATTTAGGAGAAAGTTGAAACCTCATCCAAGGAAACTAAAGAACCCAGTAAAATGATCTAAGAGCTGAAAGATCAAATAGCTATTTTAAGAAAGTACTTAACTGAACTTCTAGAGCTGAAAAACTCACTACAAGATTTTTATAATGTAGTAGGAAGTATTAACAGCATGCTGAGGAAAAAAAACTCAGAGTCCCAAGACCAGTTCTTTGAATAAACTCAGTGAGACAAAAATTTTTTAAAAAGAATTAAGAAAATTTTTTTTTAACTCCATGAAATGTGGGGTTATATAAAAAGAGCAAATTTATAACAAATTGGCATTTCTGAGAGAGAAGAATATGCAGCTTGGAAAATATATTTGAGGATACAGTCCACAAAAATTCCCCTGATCTCTGCCCTCAGGCTCAAGCTATCCTCTCACATCAGTCTCCTGAGTAGCTAGGGCCAAAGGTGCACACCACCATACCCAGCTATTTTTGTATTTTTGGTAGATATGGGGTTTTGCCATATTGTTCAGGCTGGTCTCAAACTCTTGAGCCCAAGTGATCTGCCCACCTCAGCCTCGTAGAGTGCTGGGTTTACAGATGTGAGCTACTGCACCAAGCCACTGTTCATACTTGCTATTGTTTTTTAATTCCAAAAGGCTTTCACCATCTTTCAATATTCAAATTATGCATTGGGAAACCTTTGTGAGTAGGATGGTCAGCCATGATGTCATTTGGGCTCCACACATCACCAGCCTGGGTATAAACATAAAATCAGACACAAGCACCTACTTCACATTGCAGTATCAACTCTAAGAACAATCTAGTACTGCATTTGTACTAGCCAATAAAGTGACTATTTAAGTAAATATAATTACAGCTTCTGTTCTTCAACCATCTTAGTTGCATGTGGCTGTGGTTATCATATTAGACAGTATAAAATACAACATTTTAATTATTGTGGAAAGTTGTGTTTTAAAATTTTTATAGAGAATTCTGTACGTTTAGACAACAACTTAAAAAACTGCTGTTTAGGAAACACTATAGTAGATGGTTAGCCATGAGAAAAGAAATTATTTCTATTGCATTAACTTTTTCCCTAGTGCTTAGTGCTTAGTGCTTAATAAACACTTGTTGAGAGACTGAATTTCCAGTTTAAAAGGCAAACTGTGTATATAAATTATGTTTTCAAACTAAGAAGTTCTGTGATGGAAATAAACATACTAGGGACAGAGATAAAACTTGTAGCTCTATTGTTTATCAAAAGATACATCAGCCTATTTAAAATAAATGCTTTAAATATAGCTAATTATTTCACCATATTTATCATAAATAAACAAATCAAATTTAAATTATCATTATTCTATGAATAATGACCATCAATTATTAGGTTAAAATATTTTGATTTATTAATCATACTAAATGAACACTGCCAAAATAACAGATTTCATGGAAACTAACACAGCATCCAAGGTAAAATATACATGTTGTTATTGGTACTAATTAATGTCTTTACATATCTACTAACTTCACTGTAGAGAATAAATATGTTTCTGCAAATTTATATACAAATTCTAATTTTAACAATCAAATTATTCTTTAACTAAACTAGGGCATTTGCTATGGAAAGGACGCCTCACTCTTGTTATATTTCTTGTTTTGTTTTCACACAGTGAAATTGTTATGTAATTTGAAAAATTATTCCCATGCTGTTGTGTTGTAAAACCATGGTTTTTTATTAAGCCTTTTATTATTAAGACCATATTGATAAAAGTCTAAACATTTTACCTTCATCTAATATAATCTTCACATGTTGGTATTTAAAAATCCTCTTGTAATAAACACAACTCTAAGAGATTATTGATTTATATGCTAGAGAAGTGAAATAAGCTTATCCAATGATGAAATACATGCATGTATCCTACTTTCTGGAAAATAAAATACTTCATTACTTCACTGTTTGATTTACGAAAATTATAGTTTTTATTGGAAGTCCCATGAATGTGCCTGGCAAAATATAATGGAATACTTATATTTCTCTTGAGAATACTCTAATATATAATATATTTATATTTCTCTGAATTTGAAGGGAACAGCCTAAAACTGTACACCATCAAAATGCAAATGTAACATAATTTTGCCAGGAACCTACTCTCTCCAGCAGGAAATACAGATGACAATAATTTAATTCATGCTGTAAAACAATGCTTTCCATTAGCAGAGTTTTATTTTCAAAACCAGAATAGTGTTGATTTAGAAATAGTCTCAGTCCTCATCTTTGGAAAGATTCAGTTTTTCTTACTCAGGCTACAAGTACTTGTAAAAGAATATGTAAACATGTTTCACCTAACCACATTCATTTTGGCTACCCAGTTTGATGTGAATTACCATGAAACAGGGGATTATCGGGCATAACTGTGGACTATAAAATATGTAATATATAAATATTCTCGAAAAATTGATTCTGAAAGACCTAGCATGCCTTTCACTTATCTCAGAACCTGGAGTAATACTGATGTCCTTGAACAAAGTGATATATTTACAGTAGATGACTGGCTGCTATGAGGATTTAAATAACCAATGATTTAAAAATTGTTTCTCTATTTTTTTTTCAGAAATAATTTTATTGCAAAAAAGGCAAAACAGGGGTAAAAACCACACCACTTAGCTGTTGATACCCAAAATGACAAATTTTCAACATGCTTTTATCTTAAAAGCCACCAAGAGTAATCTGGAACTATTTACCCTGATAGCGACTTAGCCTTAATTTTAATAGTTTCTGATGCTTCTATACTCATTATATTCCTGTCTCCTTTAAAGCATCTAAAACAAAGATATCAGCACATAATAAATACTTGTTGATTAATTCATTGAGAAAAACATAAGATAAACACTTAAGTAGAATGTTTTATTGACTTTAGGTCAGCTGGCAATAATTATCTGCATTTATGCCTTATTTTACTTCACTGGAAAAAAGACAAATGTTATATTAGAGACTTCTGACTTTCATGTATTTGCTGCTCTGGGCAGAGAATGTTCAGCTCTCTCCTGTAATGTGTGCTTCAGTATTACAACTCATCAACAAAAGGTGTATGCCCGAAATTTCCACTAGCTGCCATCGACTTTTGGCCAGAAACAAACTTCTTTGCGGCATTTATGATATCAGCATTAGCCACTGAATCAATCTGCTGAAGGACTGTGGATGGTGGCACGTAAGAACCAACAATTAGAGCCTGGGACCCGACTTCTTCCAGGAAACCCTCAGAAGACTCCACTGACATTAGGTATCCAGCTTCAGCTTGTTCTTGGCAGTTTGGACATCGGTGTTGGTAAGGTTTCCTTGAGCGATTGTTTTTACTTGATTATAGGCAGCGTTGATAACACCTCCAGCAGCTGCGGCCTGGGAGATAGTATAAATCTCAAAGAGTCCAGAATCTGAGTAACTGGAATTAAATGCAGAAACATCAAATGGCTGGTGAGCTGCCTTGGCAAGAGCCTGGTGCAGATGACTGGTGGTGTTGCTGCCCCTCTTGATATGTGGCCCAAGACTGAGGACATGCTGAAGAACACTAAATGCATTTGCCTCTGCACTTCCTGCAGCAGCACTTTCTGCTACAAGAGCGGCATGGACAAGACTGTCTCCATTCTGTTCTCGGATTTCACCTCCACTGTATTTGGCCTTTGTACCAGATAAACCAAGTCTACCTCTCATGTTGAGAAACTGTTCAGCAACTTGCTTTAGAACAGGATGACTCACACCAAGTCCAATCAAAGCCATTCTTGCACTTGTGAAATGGTTCTGAACAAAGTAATGTAACTCCTCTGGTGTCACTTTTCCAATCCTATAGTCAGGACAATACAAGGGATTAGCCAAGGCATTCCCGTAAGCTGCTGCATGCAAATTTTCAATGACATGAGTCTGTGGATTCTGAAAGGCCACAGCCTTGTCAATCTTTAGCTGAGGCTGAATGTCACCTACTTCCCAGTGACGAAATTCTGGTGATGTGGTGACATTGAGCAGGAACTCCATTAGCTGGAGAGGATGTGGAGAAACAGGAACACTTTTGCACTGTTGGTGGGAGTGTAAATTACTTCAACCATTGTGGAAGACAGTGTGGCGATTCCTCAAGGACCTACAAATAGAAATTCCATTTGACCCAGCAATCCCATTACTGCGTATATATCCAAAGGATTACAAATCATTCTACTATAAGGACACATGCACACGAATGTTCATTGCAGCACTGTTTACAATAGCAAAGACCTGGAACCAACCCAAATGCCCATCGACGATAGACTGGATAGGGAATATGTGGCACATACACACCATGGAATATTATGCAGCCATCAAAAACGATGAGTTTGGGTCCTTTGTAGGGACATGGATGAACCTGGAAACCATCATTCTCAGCAAACTGCCAGAAGAGCAGAAGATCAAACACCGCATGTTCTCACTCATAGGCGGGTGTTGAACAATGAGAACACATGGACACAGGGAGGGGAGCACTACACACTGGGGTCAGTTGGGGGGAAATAGGGGAGGGACGGTGGGGGGTGGGAAGCTGGGGAGAGATAGCAAGGGGAGAAATGCCAGATGTAGGTGATGGGGAGGAAGGCAGCAAATCACACTGCCACGTGTGTACCTGTGCAACAATTTTGCATGTTCTTCACATGTACCCCAAAACCTAAAATGCAATAAAATAAATAAATGGGGAAAAAAATAAAAAATAAAATTAAAAAAAAAGAATATCAACATCGCCCCGCAGGCATTCCACAGTGTAAGCCATGTTTTCCCTTGTTGCAGTCGCACTTAATAAGCCACCAACTGCTTCAATTCCACAGGTGGTCTTGAAAGATGAAGCTCCTTTTGTCGTCAGACCGGACGCAAGACGCAGCAAATGAGTGGTTCCTAAATTGCTGAAGTCCGCCTGTCTACTGCCTGCTTTAATGAACAAACCAATTCTTGATACAGGAGTGTAGTTTTCCAAAGAAGCAATCACCAAACCATTTGGTAACTTGGTAAACTCAAGGTCCTGAGGTTGTGGCGGTGCTCCTGCAGGCACAGCTGTGGCTTTAACTTTGGGGGCAACTTTGAGAGAATAAAATCTCAAGAAGGACCCAGCTCTGGTTAGTAGCTTCATGATTCAAGATTGTTCTGACCCACGGACACTGCCGGATTATAGGAAAGCAAGATCGTTGTTTCTCTACCTTTTAATATTCTTCTGAAAATAAATTTGAATGAACTTCTTCAAATCTTTCACATAATCATACCTCTTTACTTTTCCATGAGCTGATATCTCTAAATGGAATGCACCCCCCTCCTACCCACACCTCCTTTTTCTGACATCTAACTAAATTATATTATTTTTAAATTTAAACCTGAGCATCTTTGTGACGCTTTCTCTAACACTAGGTATAAAGCATCTGGCTTATGAGTATTTTTTCAGGTATATCAACTTTCCCAAAAATTCATCAGATAAATTTTTCAATTTTAAATGTTTAAATCTTCTATAGATAATATGTCAATCACCTATTTTATTGAATGACTATGTGTCAATGACAAAGATTCACAGTTTTTTTTCTTTAATGAAATACTATAAATTGACTTCCTGTAGCAATAAAGTAAACAAAGTTTGGTCTTTTATATTTGTAGTATTTTATTTGTAGTAAGTCAATATTGCAATGTTTCAGAATATTCTTCACTAGCAGGTCAATATAAAACTCAGGAGACCATATAAAGGACCAAATGCAGTCACAGAGTATTCTTACACTAATTATAATTGGTATAGTTTGGACTGACAAGTTATTTTATTTACTATTTTAATTCCTTTTATACATTACTTATAACCAGTTTATGTAGGCACACTGTAAACCCTTCCTCCATGGCTGCTTCTCCCCAACACCAGATAAGAGTTAAAAACTTTCCATGAATTTGAAAAATGAAACAATCCAATAGAAAAATGTATACAGGTTATAATTAGGCAGTTTACAGAGATGTGTATCTGAAGGCTGAACCTCACCACAGGAATGAAAAGTAAAATAAACTGATCTCATTTTTAAACTCAGTTTGGCAGAAATTAAAAAGCTAAAATAGCCAATAGTGACAAGAATAAATAAACATTCTCATACATTGTTTGTTAGGTTTTTTTTTGTGTTTTTGTTGTTGTTGTTCTGAGACAGAATTTTTTTGCTCTTGTTGATCAGGCTGGAGTGCAGTGGTGCGATCTCAGCTCACCGCAGCCTCCCCCTTCCAGGTTCAGGTGATTCTCCTGCATCAGCCTCCCGAGTAGCTGGGATTACAGGCATGCACCACACCCAGCTAACTTTTTTTGTATTTTTAGTAGAGATGGGGCTTCTCTATGTTGATTACACTTTATGTTGATTTTACTGTGCATAGATTATATCTCAATAAAAATAATTTTCAGAAGAAGGACCTGTATTTGCATAGACATTTTAAGTTGTAGTAATTAATATAAGTTTTATGAAACAACTTTTTGATTGCCAGTATTACTGCTGTTTAAGTTAAGAAAATAGTTGGGAATGGTATAAGAGGATTCGTGGCAATAGAAAGTCAAAAGTATTGATTCAATTTCTCTCAACTTCGAAAGGAAAAAAAAGAGAGAGACAGAGAATTAAAAAATCTCAGTTCAAGAGCTGATTACAAGACTTGCCATTATCATCACATCTGCTTAGAACTGAGACATACATAAAAGTGTTTCCCAGGATACCAGAGAGCAGAGAGAAGGAACTCAAACTGCAAACTTATTTATTGGCTGCTTCTTTCTCATTATAACTAATTGATGTCCATTTTCTGAGGAATTTGGCTAATATTTGCTTTCACTGCAAGGAGCTATCTAATAATGTGTTCACAGAGGTGGAAAACTAGAGTGCTCTACCAATGCAGAATAACATACTCATGAAAATAATTAAAAGTTCTGGCACTTAGCAAAAAGCCAAATTGTTTATGCTGGCTTGATAAATAACAGTCTTGATACTTAAAGAACGCTGAATTCCCAAAAATGAAAGAAAGGGCTAAGTTTAGGTTGAGTGTTGAGCATTACACTAAATGACGTTAGCCAAATAAAAACACTATGCTAAATATTTATTATATCAAATTTGTAAGTTACCAGGTCAAAAATATCACGTTACACATCTTCTGGACATAGTACAGACTTATTTTTTTTTAATTTTATTCTTTAAGTTAAATTATCATTTGTCACAAAGTAACAGAATATTTCTCAAACTACACAGAGTAAAGAACTAGATTTATTCTAAATTTCTAACCTATCATGGATTAATAACTCTAAGAAATATAACAAAAATGAATTGTTAGAAAAGTGAATGAAAAAGCAGACATATAAAATATAAGTTCAATTTTAATATTAATTCTACAAAACTAAAATTACTCTGCCAAACTGCTATAAACATTTCTAAAAGCTTATTCTTAATTTCTGTACTTATATGTTCAAAAATAGTAATACAGGGATCTGAACAGGCACCAGTCCACAAAACTCGCTTTTTAATGAACATCTGCGTTTATTCCAAAGGTAAAATAAGTGCAATAAGCTTATAATTGTTCTAAATAAGGTTCACTATCTTTGCCAAACTTCAATTTATTTTTCCAAGATTTAACTATCTTCAAGGATGTTTGGCGGTTACCTTTGCAAACTGAAACAACAAGCCTGTGTTGCCATTTGTTGACTTTTTCTTATTTTTATTTATTATTTTAACTTTTATTTTAGTTTTGGGAGTGCATGTGAAGGTTTGTTACATAAGTAAACACATGTCATGGGGATTTCTTGATTAAAAACTGGACAATTGAATTAAAGTTTTATAAATGAGAATATTCAAATGACCAATAAACATATGAAAACATGCTTATCTTTATTAGTCATTAGATAAATACAAATTGAAACTACAATAAGATGTCATTGTAGTTATTATTTCATCGCTCAGGTATTAAGCACAGTATCCAATAGTCGTCTTTTTTGCTCCTCTCCCTCTTCCAATCCTCCTACATCCAAGAAGACCCAAGTGTCTGTTGTTTCCTTGTGTTCATAAGTTCTTATAATTTGGCTCCCACTTCTAAGTGATAACATGCAGTATTTGGTTTTCTCTTCCTGCATTAGTTTACTAAAGACAATGGCCTCAAGCTTCACCCATGTACCCAGGAAAGATATGTTCTTGTTATTTTATGGCTGCATAGTATTCCATGGCATATATGTACCACATTTTCTTCATCCAATCTGTCATTGATGAGCCTTTAGGTTGATTCCATGTCTTTGCTACTGTGAATAGTGCTGCAATAAATATACATGTACATGTGTCTTTATGGCAGAATAATTAGTGTTCCCATGATATATACCCCAGTAATGGATTACTGGGTCAAACGGTAGCTCAGCTTTTAGATCTCTGAGGAATCACCATGCTGCTTTCCACAATGGTTGAACTAAGTTTCACTCTCGCCAACAGCTTGTAAGTGTTCCATTTTTTTTTTCTGCAACCACACCAGCATTTGTTATTTCTTGACTTTTTAACAATAGCCATTCTGACTAGTGTGATATGGTATCTCATTGTGGTTTTGATTCATATTTCTCTAATGATCAGTGATGTTGAGCTTTTTTTCATATGATTCTTGGCAACATGTATGTCTTCTTTTGAAAAGTGCCTGGTCATATCCTTTGTTCACTTTTTAATGGGGTTGTTTTTCTCTTGTAAATTTGTTTAAGTTCCTCATAGATCTTGGATATTAGACCTTTGTCAGATGCATAGTTTGTAAACATTTTCTCCCATTCTGTAGATTGTATTTTTACTCTGTTGACAGTTTCTTTTCCTGTGAAGAAGCTCCTAAGTTTGATTTCACTTGTCAATTTTTGCTTTTGTTGCAACTGCTTTTGGTGTCTTTGTCATGAAATCTTGGTCCATTCCTATGTCCAGGATTGTACTGCCTACATTGCCTTTCAGAGTTTTTATAGTTTTGGTTTCAAATGACTTCATACTATGAAATATAAGGATATAATGTAATTGCATCCCCACTCATATATAATATTCTCTCAGGTCCTCCCAGTGAAAGTTATCAAAATTTTTAAAAATGTATATTAATTATTTAAATACAATACCCTGACTGATATGCTGAACTAAGAAAAGTTGAATGACAAATAATCAATAGCCAAAACACAAAGGGGAACTGTAATAGATTTTATGGTAAAGATTTCAATTCTCCTTTCAAATTCTTCTACATATTCAAAAGAGTGCTAACTAATATTATAACTAGCATTTTTGTGGGAATTAATAAAATATAAATGGATATGCAATAGACCAAGAATATCCAGGATACTCTTAAAGAAGAATAAGATAGTGAAAAGACAGGCTTTTACCAGTTATCATGCTTTATTTTAAATATACAGTAAAGTAGTTCAATATCATAATTATAACAGGCAAATATAGCAAAGAAATAAAATAGAAAGTTTAGGAAAGGACCCACATAAATATCAACCCTTGATTTCTTGATTTGGTGTAAGGAGCACTTCAGAGCAGTGGTAATAAAATGATCTTTAATAGATATTGCTAAGATGATTATTTACGAAAAAAATAATTAGATCATACCTCACACAATACACTAGAATCCCATGGCAGTGAATTGTAGATCTAAACGTAAAAAGCAAGCAATAGAAATCTATAAAATACTATGGATAGTATTTTCCCAACTTCAGGAAATTTCTATGAAGTATAGAAACTTCATAAGTAGAACCTAACATAAAGGAAAAGGGTGATAAATCTGAATATATAAGCTTAGTAGTTTTTAAAAAAACAAAAAAGTCACAGAGAGTAGTAAGAAAAGACATTTTCAAAATATCTAAACAACAAAATGCTAATATCAGGAACATAACAACTTTTATAAATCAAGAAATAAAATATAAACTGGACACCTGGACAACTAATTTGAATAAAACCTTTATAAATGAGAATATTTAAATGACCAATAAGCATATATAGACATGCTTATCTTCATTAGTCATTAGATAAATACAAATTAAAACTCCAATGAGATGCTATAACATATGCACCAGAATGTGTAACATAAAAAACTAACAATACTAGGTGTTGACAAATACATGAAAGAAGAAAGATGCTCACATACCTCTTGAAGAAGTATAAATTGGAAGATTTATACTTTGGAAGATCCGTTTTTAATATTTAACCTAGAAAATGCACAGATTTATAAGACAGTCAGTACAATCCTAGGTATATACTCTACAAAATGTGTGCTTAGGTAACATAATCAAGACACACACACACACACACACACACACACACACACACACACACACACTTCAAATTCTAGTGGAGATCTGTTTTTATCTTGTGCTAAACGCTGAGCCCTGAATGCCAAAAGTCTTCCTCTCAGTATTCCTACTCCATCCTCAACTTTCAACACTCTATGCAAGCCTGAACCTCAGAGGGATCTTTTCTCTCCATGTTTTGTGCCATTCCCCAACACAGCAGTCAACTTCTCGTCACTCATTGTCAGCCAGGTTCATAGTGGGAGGTGAGGAGGTAGGTTCAGTGCTCCTGGCCCATCTTCAGTGGTAGACACATTCTATTTGAGGCCCTATCTGAGTGGAAGAATAGGGGCTTTTAAGTTGTTCCTGCTCTTCCCCACTATAGTAGCCAAACTGTGCCTTGCATGTGCGGCAGTTTTAGAGCCAGATAGTGTTCACTGCCTCTCCACTAGGAGCACCCTAACTTTGCTTTGAATTACTGAAGGATGGAGACCTGAAGACCTTCCTGCCACTTTATTGAGGGAAAAACATTTTTACTTCTCTCCCTCCCCCAGGATCTTTGGCTGCTTCCTGGGCTGGAAGTATCTCACCTTCCTCAGAGAATTAAGGCTTTTTTTTTTTTTTTTTGAGACAGAGTCTCACTCCATCACCAGATGCCAGGCTGGAGTGCAGTGGTGTGACCTTGGCTCACTGCAACCTCCGCCTCCTGTGTTCAAGCAATTCTCCTGCCTCAGCCTCCTGAGTAGCTGGGACCACAGGTGCACGCCACCACGCCCAGCTAATTTTTTTGTATTTTTAGTAGAGATGGGGTTTCACCATGTTGGCTAGGATGGTCTCGATCTCTTGACCTCGTGATCCGCCCGCCTCAGCCTCCCAAAGTGCTGGTATTACAGGTGTGAGCCACCACACCCGGCCGGCTTTTTCTTCACATGATCACAGTGTGCAGTGTGTTGTTCATTCCCCAGAGGAAGCCAGTCACCCCATGTGTGCCTGTATCTTCATCAGCATCTGATTTTTCACCTGCTCCCAATATTTTTTTGCATGATGACATGACTATTGCAAGACATTTTCAATACCAAAAAATAGTAATGAATTATCAGTATTATAAATAATGAACTTAAAAAATTACATAGTCACCCTGAATGGCAGTTTTATTGGGCAGATATTTGAGTGCTGACGAGTAAAGATGGCTGCAATCAGTAAACATAAACGAAAACATAACTGGAATCAGTAAACAAATTAAACATAACTGGTGGCAAAAGTAATGAACTAGTCCTGATTCTGTTGAAGTTGTCAGCACCCTCTAGTGGAAATAAGTTTTTTTAAAAAGCACGTTTTCAAATGCAGAGAACTTTCTCAGGCATTTTTCAGTCATTGAAATTTGGCAGTTACAGAAACTAACATTTGGAGGCAGTAAAAAACAGTGTAGTGTTTCATTTTATTATAGTAAATAAATGTAAATCATTTAATACAGTGTGTTGCCTCATTCAGAAAACCAACCCAAAACGAAGCAAAAATGAAAGGAAACCTAGAAAGGAGAACAGGAACCACAGGAGATCAGAAAACACCCATTCAATATTTCTGTTTAGTCTGGTGAAAATAAAATCTATATGAGGGTGCCTGTATTTCAATTTAATTAATGAAAAGTCAGGTGATTTCCATTCTCACTAAATTGAGAATATACATATATTTAAAGAGTAGTATTTTGAATGTATGCCAAACTTTTAGCCAGTGCAGGGTATCTAATGCTCAGCCTAAAGATGCCCACTTGTTTTACACTGCTTCTAAAACCAAACTGGTATTAACCAGAAACCATCGTCAATATTTCACATAAACTCTCTTTTCAGTAATAACAATTGTATCAGAAAATTTAAAATTAGTAAGATCTATTGCTGTGTCTCTTAAACTGTAAAATTATTTAAAAATTAGAATTAATTCAATGTCTTCTCCTTTAACTTTTTACCTTGGTTAATTTAATAGTACTATAATTTCATTAGTATAATGGCCCAATTCATTTAATAATCAATTTATGATTCTCTTAAATTTTATGCAGTTTAAAAGAAAAGGAATTCATGAAGTCTTTTTTTTTTTTTTCCAGGAATGTTTCTTATCTAACTGGCAGCAATAGCTGTAGGACTAGGGTGTTTGAGCTACCTATTTTAGCAAAAAGCAGTTTCCCTTTACATAGTTTTTTTTGAAAGAAAAGACATCTGTCTGAATATAAATATATATTATTAAAAACTATTAAATTGTAAGTATTTAAGTTCCTCTTCTTCAGCTGCTAAGGAGGAACTAGTCTATATGTTCATTGGCAATGAACTTTGTTTCTTGGTAGGATGAAGCCTGGAGACGAAGAATTGGAGAAGCTAGGGACAAAGCAGCATGAGTGATCAAAAAAGCAAGGGAAATGTAAAGGACAGCAGTATTCTCTAACTTTCATGGGCATCAGGTCCACCTGGGAATCTAAGGGAATTATAATTGATTACAAAATGAATGTTAAAATATGTATTACTGGGCTCTGCTTTCAGAATTTGTGTTCAGTAGGTCTAAGGCATGACTTGATAATTTGCATGTCTAATAGGTTCCCTGGTGATGCTAATGTTGTGGTACAGGGAACACACTTTAAGAACAACTGTTATTAAAAAATATTTAGGAAGTTTTGCTTTGGGTTGTATGATATATCTTTCTAAATGACCAACTGTATTAGTCCGTTTTTACACTGCTATAAAGAACTGCTGCAGACTGGGTAATTTATAAAAGAAAGAGGTTTAATTGACTCACAGAGCAGCATGGCTGGGGAGGCCCTAGGAAACTTACAATCATGGGGGAAGGGGATGGGAGAAGCAAGGCACCTTCTTCACAAGACAACAGGAAGGAGAATGAATGCAGGAAGAACTGCCAAACACTTATAAAACCATCAGATGAAAACTCACTCATTAACATGGGAACAGCATGGGAGAAACTGCTCCCATGATCAATTACCTCCATCTGGCCTCTCTGTTGACACATGGGGATTATGGAGACTATGGGTGGGGACACAGCCAAACCATATCACCAACCATCTCACTTTAAGACTACAGAATTTACCTGGCCTGAGACTTTCAAGGCTAAAACTGGAAAGTCTGCCACAAACCAGGAATATTTGTTCTATGAAAGTTAGCAGAATCAAAATGGGGTCACTTGCATAAAAACCCTGAAAAATCAAACTAGGGAAGACCAGAAAGGAAGGGTTTACATGCATGTATGCCAGACAACAGGAACTACAACAAAAGACTGCACAAACCACAACTTTGCACAAAAGCCACCACAATCTCACAAAAAATTACTTCTGCAAGGACATTTGCTCTGCAACTGCCTGTCCAACCTCAAACTGGTGCCGCCCTTGTTACCAGTCCCTGTAACCAAGGATAATTGTCTCAAAGCAATTCATGTAACTCTCTTCATTTTTCCTTTAAAATTCTTTGTCTTCTTTTACCTCCCTATGTTCATTGTATCCTTACTGTAATGCTCAATCCCAAATAAATACTATTGTCTTTTATAAGAGTCTCTCTCTCTCTGTGTGTGTGTGTGTGTTAACTTAGGTTTAACCAGTCCCCTATACAATGTCTTCAAGACATTTTCAGTAGAGCTAAAATACTTGCTAATGCTTTTGTACTAAAATGTGTGTGTGTTTTTAATTGATTCATTAACTTTAAAGTTTAGGTTTTAAATCGATATGTTAAGATTGACTTCAAGGGTTGAGTTGCATTTTAGAGGTTATTGTCTGGGATCTTGGCCCAGGGTGCAGTACTCTGCTGTAGCTAGAACGAATTGTCACCCAGAAATGAGTAAACCATCACTATGATTACCAAGTGGCCTGTGTTTTCATTCAGCAACAAGTGAAAAGGGGTGCAATAAGAGGCAGGGTATTTCTTGGACTAATACTTCAAAGTTATTATAGTTACAGCCTTTGGGAAAATTCACTGTTCATACATGGCAATGTTATGTGACTTCATCAAATAAGGAATGTCTGAATTGATCAAAGTAAGCTAGATTATATAGCAGTAATAAATTCAAAATCGTAATGGCTTAAAAACCAGAAAAGATTTATTTCTTGCTCAAACAACCTATCCTTAGACCCCAACAAAAATTGCCCATTTTTCTCTCATAACTTCTTTATCATAATTCAAGTAGCACAAATAAATAATTGCTGTGCAATGATAATAGGATTGCAGATCCTAATAATTCTTTTTCACAAAATAAACATCCATGGAAAATGGGAGTTGGAATTCTTAAAGGAGAATATAAGTTGAATATTAAAAGTGATCTAGTTTTAAATGATAGGTCTAATAAAATGTAATTTATTTCATTAAAATCCCAGAGGTAGCTATTTTAATAGGTCTTGATTTAGAAGCAGAGCTCAGAACTTTGGAAAGCATTTCAAGATTATCAAAGATGTAATAATCTAAGATTAGAAACATGATAATAGCTTCACCGATTTGCAGATACTAAAAGTAATTCACTAACAAATGAGTGAAGTATTCTATAAAGAATTCTACTGGGCCCATGGAACTTCTTAGCATTCTTAGGGAATATGTTTCACATTGATGATTTCCAAACATAAGACTATTATTCAGTGATTTGAGATGGCACTCTAGAATCTAGTTTTTCACAACGATCCACCAACAGATTTTGATGTAATAAGTCTGTAAAATGAACATTTTTAAAAAGAGGAAACCTCCATGGTGGCTCACACCTGTAATCCCAGCACTTTGGGAGGCTGAGGCGGGCAGATCATGAGGTCAGAAGTTCAAGACCAGCCTGGCCAACATGGTGAAACCCCGTCTCTACTAAAAATACAAAAAATACCTGGGCATGGTGGCGTATGCCTGTAATTGCAGCTACTCAGGAGGCTGAGGCAGGAGAATTGCTTGAACCGGGACCCGGGAAGCAGAGGTTACAGTGAGCCAAGATCGTGCCACTGCACTCCAGCCTGGGCTACAGAGCGAGACTCTGACTCAAAACAAAACAAAAGGTGAAACTTGTATTTCAACTTTGTTTATGGAAACAGAGGAGAATGCAATGTAAATGTAAACTTATTGGGGCTAGAGGAACATTCAGTTCAGTATACATTGTAGATTATTTTAAACTATAAGGCTATGAAGTTATTTTATTGCTCTTGGTCTAATGTTCTAATTCCTACACTTGGTTCCAACACTGATTTTTGCTGTAATTTTAGGTAAATCGTTCATTTTTAAACTTCAACTTCTATAAATTGAAGTCAAGTAGATTATTAATAAAGATCCCTAGCAATTCTAAAACCCCCTATTTCCTTGAAACTCCATTTCATGCAAAGGGATGTGTGCAGCATGCATAGGAGTCAAATGTTTAACGTAAACTCTTGGTGGCAATTATTATAAAGAAAAATGGATAGCATAAATGTCTAGTCTTGTTCTACTCCCTTTAGAAACTACCCACTATTTCTAGGGTAGGTCGGGAAGCTGCAGAGTATATACAACACGATTTAACAAGTCAACCGGTCAGGGGCTAATTACTTGTAGGTATCAACCTCCTGAAGACTGAATCATCTGGAGATGTGTTACAAGTAACTTAAACAGATAAGTTCAGCATGGACTCAATAATAAAATAGGAGATCATAGTTAAAACAAAACTAAGCATCACATCAGAGTAAGATCCTCACATGATTTTATTCCAGAAATGTAAATGTTCCCATCCCAGCCCTCATTCACCACTACCTCCTCTTATAATTAAGGAAATGGCAGAGACAGAATAGAAAGGCAGTCAGCTTAATTTAAGAAATGTTCTTAAGTTCAGAAAGACTGAATTAGTTTTGACCCAGAAAAAGAGCTCAATTGATAACTTCGTGATTTGCGACCTTAAATCCTCACTCCTTTCTGATATATTTTTGCCAAAGGCGACCTGACTGAGGTTACCTGAGAGATCATTTTTCTACAAAATATGGCCAGCCATGCTCAAGACAAAATCATAACACATAATTTAACTCCAGCATTCTTCAAATAATTTACCTCATCTCCTGCCCCCAAACCCTAATCCCAGAATACAGGAATTTTATGATGTCTACACAGCCTATAAAAGTCTACAAATTTAAGTGCCTGTGTTAGAGCTATCTGGGGGACTACAAACATAAAGGATGTATAGTGCCACCCATTAAGATGTTCACGCCTACGATTTAGTAGGAAAAATAGAACGCTGCCATACAGACATTAACAACCAAATTTACAGGCACAGAGAATTCTTCCTTACCTAAAACATCCCAAAATTCTAAAGTTTTTTTTTTTTTTTTTTCCCCAAATCCTACAGGGTACTGAGATATGGCTACCAGAGTGCACTAGGAATGAAGAGTTCTCTATTTACCTCAAAACAAACAAATAAACAAAAACCTCCTCTCACCTCTCATGAACTTCATTTGGTACTGAAGGGTCTCTGGTTCTTAAAGTTTTCATCTGCAAGTCACAATCTTTGCTATCACAACCAACGCCCCCTTCATACCCTCCAAAGCTGAGGGAATAAAATGTCTTGAAATTGAGGGTTTAATTCGGAGAAAAATAACAGAAATAACTGGGGGAAAAGGTGTAAACTTTGGGGCTTGGAATTATTGGAAACGTGGGGATACCTCGCCATCTTCTGGTAAAAAATGGATATGAGCAGGAGAAAAACAGATCCAACCTAAGAAGCCGCTTTTTTTTAAAGCAGCAAGCCGCGTACTTCCCGCGCGGCGAATTCCGAGACCCGCCCTTTCCGGAAGTTCTGACGCTCAGTGCGCCCCGGGCAATGTGATTGACAGTGTAATCATCCGGTCCGTTATCAAACCCGTCACCCAGGAAACAGAGACCCGATCTTTCCGGATCCGCGCTCTCCCAGCATCCTTTGCCTTCCGGTATGTGTACCCGTCCGGCTAGTCCCGCCTAGCGCGCCCATTTCGAGCCGAAGTTTCCAGCTCGGGTTTCCTTGCTCAGAATTTTCCAGGAGTGGGTCTTTGGCCAGTGGCTCTGGGAGCAGTAATGGCGCAGCTAGAGGGTTACTATTTCTCGGCTGCGTTAAGCTGTACCTTTTTAGTGTCTTGCCTCCTTTTCTCCGCCTTCAGCCGGGCGCTGCGAGAGCCCTACATGGACGAGATCTTCCACCTGCCTCAGGCGCAGCGCTACTGTGAGGGCCATTTCTCCCTTTCCCAGGTGGGGTTCCCAACCTGTCCCCACCCTAGGACCGGCCTGAGAGGGCCCAGCGTCCCCGGGTCCTTCTCCCAGTCTTAGACTTAACTCGCCCCGTTCCACCCTTCCAGCCTCAAAACATGAAAGAAACTGTGTTTTGTTCCTGTCTCTGAGATTTGTGAAATATTTGTTAAATTAATGAATAAACAGCAGATCTGTCTCCCAGGAAGGAATGATCTGGTAGAATACTTAATGGGGAACTGAGCGCCCCTGTTGGCAGCTGACGATATCTATCCCACTTTGTCTTTCCTTGTCTCAGGATTAAAGGCTTTAGGGTGCTCCTTGGAAATATCAGAAAACTTCCCTTTAACTTACCTGTCAAACACCTCACTATGCATTTTAGGGATGGGATAGGGTGGACTGGAGGGATCTTCAGCTACCAAAAAGTAACAATTTACAATCACAAATTCCTTCCCTGGGTATTTTTAGTGAACTATCTGTTAACTGGATAAACTGGCAACCCACTCAAGTCATATCATTTTTCAGTATATATTTGACTGTGCAAGTATATACATAATAAACATCAAAATAAACACCCCCTCCTTTTCTGGTGACACAATGTAGGGTACTGGCTGGAAATATGAAGTCTGTTTTAAAGAAAGACCTGATCGTAAATCATGGTGCTGTGATTTACTAGTTTTGTGATCTTGGACGTGTTCTGAGTTTCAGAAATTCGGGTTACTCATCTGCAAAATGACAATAATAATCTCTACTACAGAGCATGTTGTAAGGTTAATACAGAGGGTTTTGCACAATTTCTGGCTCAGTTCCTATTAGCTGTCATTATGGAGCCTGTAGCCCAAATGTTTTCCTAAACTTAGAGCCCTAACGAATGTTTTCATGCTTTTTAAAACTGGAGCGTTTGCAGTTTAGTTACCAAAATAAAGGCTTTCTCAAAAAAATTTCTTGGAAAATAGAAATTGATTTTAAGTTGTTATTTATTGGTTGCTGCCACCTGAACAATCACTAAGCAGGTCCAAGGGTAAAAAATAAGAAAAACTAATCCTGTTCTGCTAAGGACCGATTTAATCTTGTTATAGAATAACTTCTCGAAATTTCTGATTGTGGCTGGAGATGAGACTTGGGCTTGACATGTTTGTGTCTGCCTTGTTCATGTTACCTCTTGCTTCGACTGTATTTTCTTTCATTTTAAAGTGGGATCCCATGATTACTACATTACCTGGCTTATACCTGGTGTCAGTTGGAGTGGTCAAACCTGCCAGTTGGATCTTTGGATGGTCTGAACATGTTGTCTGCTCCATTGGTATGCTCAGATTTGTTAATCTTCTCTTCAGCGTTGGCAACTTCTATTTACTATATTTGCTTTTCCGCAAGGTACAACCCAGAAACAAGGTATGTTTCAAAATAGTTAATTACAAGTTTATGCATAGTCAGGTCCACAATTACGATGAATTTATTTTAGGAGATTTGGTGTAACACTGTATTTTTGTATATTTTGTAAAGGTAAATTTAAATCCTCCATCTCCATGTTAGAATAAATTTGTATTTAAATACTTGAATAACTTAATTTGTAAAATCTAAAGTAAATATTTGTTAGGCGAATCAAGCCAGTTCAATAAATACCTGCTGAGTTTATTACATGTGCTAGGAACTGGGGCTACAGAGATAAATGAGACAGCTTTTTTCTTGTAAAACTTAGGGAAAACAGACTTTACCTGAGGAATTTTGATGTTATAACAGTGCAGGCCCTGGAGGTAGATTGCCTGGGTTAGAATTCTCTCCCTGCCACTTACCAGTTTTGTTACCTTGGGCAGGTTACCCCTTAGTGGTTCCATGTCTTCATCTATTAAATAAGAATAATAATAGAATCTGCCATATAGAACTGTTACAGAGGAATAAAGAAGCTTAATAAATGGAAGATTCTTAGAAGAGTGCTGGATATATAGTAAGGACTCAGTAAATATTAACTCTAATAATTATTTTTAATCTTAAGAGATGATTTCAGTAGTATCAATTATGATAGAGTGATAGATATAAGATGCTATGAGGATACAGAGAAGGAGCAGGGAAACACTTACTGCTTTTCTTGGGGAGAGGGGAGTAGGTGGCATTGTAAGTCTTCACAGAGAAGTTGGTACCAGAGTGGAGTCTTGATGAATAGATAGGGCTGTAGGGTGGGGAATTAATCTTGGTGAGACAAACAGCACAAGCAAAAGAAGAAAGGCATTGGACAACAAAGTGCAGGGAGTTGGTCTTTGGAATTGCAAGATTAGAAATTAGAGGGATGTAAGTCTAGAGGAGTAGGTCATGAATGCTCTTATATGTCACAGAGAGGACTTTGAACTTCAGCGTGTAATGGAGAGACCTTAATTTTAATCAAGGAACTGGCGTGTTCTGATTTGGTGATTTAGATTAAGTGAAGGATACAATGCAAGAAGATAAGAACACTTTGAAATTCTGAAATAAAAGTATGTCAGAAAGGCCAAAAGAAGATATATAACTTTAGACTGGCTCACTATTTTCAGAAAAATACCTGTTATTTCAACATAAAAATTTCATCATGAAAAATTTAAGTTGGGTATGATAGTATAAATACCATATGCATGTTTACATTCTCCCTTGTGTACAGTTATGAAGGATATACTTAAAGGAATACAGTGATTATGGCCAAGTGAATCCTTATTGAAGGCACTAAAACGTAAGCTCAGGGAAATGGAGCCATCAGCATTGTGTCCTGTTTATTTCCGTAGTCTCCATAGAACTTAGTGTCTTGCGCTCAATAAGTTCTTAACTAATCATTGCCTGATTCAAATTGTGTTAACCTATGTAAGCTTTGGCATACACATGATCTCCAAACTGATAGGTATAAATAAAAAGTACCAGGAAGTGTTCTTATAAATGTATGTTGTGTTTTTGTAGAGCCAGAGATAAGATTAATATTGATTAATTTTATTTAAATGAGGTTCGAGTAGTTTTTAAATAAGTCTTTTCATTAGGTAAGCAGAAATAGCATTTTTTAAATCATGAAAATAATTTTATCTGTGTTTTTTCTTCCTCCAAGGCTGCCTCAAGTATCCAGAGAGTCTTGTCAACATTAACGCTAGCAGTATTTCCAACACTTTATTTTTTTAACTTCCTTTATTATACAGAAGTGGGATCTATGTTTTTCACTCTTTTTGCGTATTTGATGTGTCTTTATGGAAATCATAAAACTTCAGCCTTGCTTGGATTTTGTGGCTTCATGTTTCGGCAAACAAATATCATCTGGGCTGTCTTCTGTGCAGGAAATGTCATTGCACAAAAGTTAACTGAGGCTTGGAAAACTGAGCTACAAAAGAAAGAAAACAGACTTCCACCTATTAAAGGACCATTTGCAGAATTCCGAAAAATTCTTCAGTTTCTTGTGGCTTATTCTATGTCCTTCAAAAACTTGAGTATGCTTTTCCGTCTGACTTGGCCATACATCCTTCTGGGATTTCTGTTTTGTGCTTTTGTAGTACTTAATGGTGGAATTGTTATTGGCGATCGGAGTAGTCATGAAGCCTGTCTTCATTTTCCTCAACTGTTCTACTTTTTTTCATTTACTCTCTTTTTTTCCTTTCCTCATCTCCTGTCTCTTAGCAAAATTAAGACTTTTCTTTCCTTAGTTTGGAAACGTAGAATTCTGTTTTTTGTGGTTACCTTAGTCTCTGTGTTTTTAGTTTGGAAATTCACTTATGCTCATAAATACTTGCTAGCAGACAATAGACATTATACATTCTATGTGTGGAAAAGAGTTTTTCAAAGATACGAAATTGTGAAATATTTGTTAGTTCCAGCCTATATATTTGCTGGTTGGAGTATAGCTGACTCATTGAAATCAAAGTCAATTTTTTGGAATTTAATGTTTTTCATATGTTTGTTCATTGTTATAGTTCCTCAGAAACTGCTGGAATTTCGCTACTTTATTTTACCTTATGTCATTTATAGGCTTAATGTACCTCTGCCTCCCACATCCAGACTCCTTTGTGAACTGAGTTGCTATGCAGTTGTTAATTTCATAACTTTTTACATCTTTCTGAACAAGACTTTTCAGTGGCCAAATAGTCAGGACATTCAAAGGTTTATGTGGTAATATCAGTGATATTTTGAACTGTAAAAGTGGACTTAATAATTAGACCCTTTCTGCAATGAACAACTGAATAGATAGAAATTATAAACTTTCTTTCTGGTACAACGGTGATTACATTAGATATTTTTATATCTGTTTTAAACATATATAAGAAATTAAGTGGCAGAGCACTGAGAGAGCTTAAGACCTGCTTGAAAAGCCTGAATAATGGGAAAATAAAATTGTTTTCAGTTATCTCATATCTCTCTAATAATGTTGGCCCCTCAAAAAGCTTGGGAATGTTTTGTATGTTCAAGTTTATTAAAACTGGGTATGCTTCATATTACTGGAACTAATTTATTCTCTCCAGAGAGAAATATTAGGTTGGTGCAAAAATAATTGTGGTTTTTGCCATTGAAAGTAATGGCAAAACCACAATTACTTTTGCACCAACCTAATAACAAAGTATTAGCAGATATTTAACAAAAATTATCAGGTGATTATCTTGATTGAAAAGTTGCTTAACATTTCAGTAAATATAATTTGAAATCTAGGTCAAAATAGACATGCATAGATAGTAAATAATAGAAACTCATATATGTCTATCTAGGCATCAAATTGTTGGTTATTGTTTAAAATCTATAAATGATGAAGCTCTTTCATTAATTCCTACTATGGAGGGTATGATGGCCAAAGACAAATTGTGTTGATAATACCCTTAAAAGGGAGATTTTCTTTCTGAAATACATATTGTATTAGTTTCCCATGGCTCCCATAATAAATGACCTCAAACTTGGTTGCTTACAACAATTTTCCTCACAGTCTGGAGGCCAGAAGTCTGAAATCAAAGTGTCAG
This sequence comes from Sapajus apella, assembly GCF_009761245.1. Taxonomy (NCBI): domain Eukaryota; kingdom Metazoa; phylum Chordata; class Mammalia; order Primates; family Cebidae; genus Sapajus; species Sapajus apella. The sequence continues at coordinate 2,502,496 of NW_022437006.1, forward strand.
CAGCGTTGGTTTCTTCTGGAGGCTCTAAGGAATAATCCATTTCATGTCTCTCTCCTAATATCTTGTGGCTGTCTGCAATTCTTGGAGTTACTTGGCTTATGGACAAATCTTGTCCAAGGATTGCAGACCACAGTCTTCACTCCAGTCTCTGCCTCTGTGTTCACATGGCCTTTCTCCCTGTCTTTTCTTTATTACCTTTTAAAGGCTGTCTTTGAATTGAGGGCCCACCTTAATCTAGGATGATTGTGTGGAGATCCTTAATTATGTGTATAAAGACCCATGTTCCAAGTAAGTTCATATTCACAGGTTCTATGAATCCATGTCTTTTCATGGGATACTTTTAAAAGACATTTTAGGATAATCCTCGTATAATTGTTAGGATGAATGGATAGGAGACTATCTTTTTACATTTTTAAATTATATATCAACGAATTATAGTTGTATATGCTTATGAGGTACAAAGTGGTGTTACCATTTCTGAATATAATGTGGGATAGTTAAATAAAGCTAATTAACCTATCCATCACCTAAAATATTTGACATATTTTGTGATGAAAACTTTTGAAATTTACTCTCAGCAGTATTGAAATGTACAGTGCTTAATTATTAGCTGTATTCACCGTGTTTTGTAATACTTCTAAAAAAAATCAAACATATTTCTTCTATCTAATTGAAGCTTTGTGTCTTTTGATTATCATCTCCCCATTCCCACTTCCCTGGCCTCTAGTAACCATCATTCCTCTCTCTCATTCTATGAGTTTAATTGCTTTAGATTACACAAATAAGTGAGATCATGTGGTTGCCGTTTTTGTGCTTGGCTTATTTCACTTACCGTAATGTCCTCCAAGTTCATCCATATTGTTACAAATTACACAATTCTACCTTTTTAAAGGCTGAGTATTTTATTTTGTATCTGTGTATATACATGCCATATTTTCTTTATCCATTCATCCATGATGGACACTTACATTGACTGAATAACTTGGTTATTGTGACTTGTCTGCAATGAACATGGAGTGCAGACTTCTCTTTGACATATGGATTTCAAATATTCTGGATAAATGCCCAGAAGTGGGACTGTTGGATCAGGAGATATCTTAGCTGATATCTTTTAAATAACTCTCAGTATCTTTACTGAGAGGTTAAAAAATAAATGACTTTTGAGGTAATATAAAGCTAAAGGGGACTAGTGTTTGATTCTAGTATCAGAAAAAAAAAAGTTAGAATTGAAAGAAAGTTGAGAATTCATTTGGTCTGACCTTATTTTGTAGATGAGGGAAGAACTGCTAGGATAGGATTATTTTGTGTTACTTTTTGAATTTTGTCTTTATTATTTTGGTGTATTTCTATGAAATTCTAAACATATATTATCTTTAGGTAGCATTAGTAAGATTCAGGTATGCTGTGTATTTTGTTACATTTATGTTTTCCGTTAGTGGCTAGTCAGAAATCTTGAACTGCATCTGACTATGTATTTAAATGTTTGGAAATACAATATCTCTCAGTTTAAATATAGCATCTCATTTTGGCAAGATAATTATTTTAACTGACCTTTTCTTTGTCTTCTTAGAGTTATTTCTGAAATGTGCATAGCCAGTCATAAAATACCTTAGTGTAAATAGCCTAATGTAATTTATTTCTAATAAATAAATAGCTTAATGAAATGTATTTCTAGTTTGAACTTAATTGCCAATTGGCTTGATATTATTTTCCTTAGAATTGTTGGAAGAGAGGAGAGGAGAAGGGATCTACAGTTTTTATTCGTACCACCTAAATAGTGGACTGTTATTTTGGACTCACTTTTAAATAAAATATTTATTCATATGAAGAAATAAATTTTGTGTTTATTAGTTTAGCCATAATTTATGATCTTTGAAGTAATTGGAATTTCATTAAAAAGTGAAGCAAGTAAGAATTGTGATACAAGTATGAAAATTTTTTTAATGGAAATTTTAGTATGACTTAGGAACCATGGGATTTTAGAAAAAACATTTAACATGGGGGTTAAGATTTTCATACTTGGTTGTGGCTCTGGGATCAATAAGGCAAATGGTTTAGTCTTTAGTCTTTATTTCAAATGAGAATAGTATTTGTCCTAACCCTAGTCAGCATCTGGTTGTTATGTGTATAACCTTATTTTAAAAATGATTCATCCCTGCCATATGTTCATAATATTTATATGTCATGTGATAAATATTGAGTAAATATACACTGAATTAAGTTTTCATATAGAGCGAAGTGAATAGAAAAAATATCCTATATAACCATAGCTAATTTTAGAAAGTAAATCATGTTTCATAGAGTCATCCTAAACATTTTTCTGTGTAATTTTCTGACCCAGTGTTAAATTTTTCTTTTTGCTTTAGTGCAAGCTTGTTCAACCCACAGGCCGTATGTGGCCCAGGACAGCTTTGAATGCACCCCAACACAAATTTGTAAACTTTCTATAATGAGTTTTTTTTGTGATTTTTGTTTGTTTGTTTTTTTGCTCATCAGCTATCGTTAGTGTATTTTATATGTGGCCCAAGACAGTTCTTCTAATGTGGCTCAGGGAAGCCAAAAGATGAGGCATCCCAGCTAGCATTTAATGCTTATACATTTATTTACTTGTAAATATGGTATTTCTTTGATAGGGTATGTTTTCACCATAATTAATGTTTATTTAAATGAAGAAAAATAACCTTCAACCAGTAACAGATTATAAGACTTTAAACGTTAAGTTTCTTTAATATGGTATAATTTCAAAATAATTGCTTTTTATTTAAAATAAGAAAAATCAGTAACCTTCAACCGATAACAGGTTAAAGACTTTAAAAAGAAATTTCAACTAATTACAAATACTTTGTTTTATTTAGTTGGGCTACATTTTACTACTCTAGGAATAGCTGTTAGTTATCTTTTATATAGGTTATTTTTATGTGTTTAATGTTGACAACAAACATTTCCAATACACAAAAACTTGCATAACTGAGAAAATTATAATAAAAATAGATAGATGAGGATATATTTTTGACATATATCCATGAGCCAACACTAAATCATTTGAGATTTGAAAATTATTTCTAGGGTAAGACATTTTGCCACAATATAATATCTGTATATTGTGCTTTTTATAAGAGAGAAATTTTTGATGAATTTAATATTAATTAAATTTTAGCTCAGTCTATCACTATCAAACCAAAAGAATAGTATTTTTCCAACAAGTAAAAGAAAATACCTGTATATGTATTCATATATAAAAATTTGTGTATATGTAATATGTGTACAAATATATATATATAATTTCTTCTTCTTCTTTTTTTTTTTGTAAGAATAAAGACAGGGTCTCACTATGTTGTATGGGCTGGTCTCAAACTCCTGGCCTCAAGTGATCCTCCCACCTTGGCCTCCCAGAGTGCTGGGATTTACAGGCATGAGCCACTGTGCCCAGCTTCCAACAAGAAAAATATTAAATGTGGTTTTTTTTCGCAGTGAAACTTGATCAGTTCACTTTTGTTGAACCATATATGTGTGTATATGGCACATATAAGATGAAAAAGAAAGGGAGGAAAAGTAATAATAATGATAGGCTGCTCTCATGCATTGAACACTTATAATGCTTTAGGTATTATACTGGCTCATTTGCAAATACTGTCTCATTTGATGCTACATTTATATTTTTATAAGGTAGATGTTGATTTCTATTTCACCACTGAAGAAACTAATTGTCAGGCAGATCAGGTGACTTGCCCAAATTCTACACTGTCACCAAATGAACATAGATTGATATGACTCCCAAGCCTGTGAGTTTCTATCATATTCTGCCTCATATATGAAAAGTTTTTTAAAACTTTTTATTATTTTTTAATTGAAGTAGAATATGGAGAGAGAGGTGATAATCTATGTTGGCTATCTGCATTATCCAGACCATTCATGACATGTTATTTTTGTACTGGATATAGTCATTTTTTAAAATGCTACAAACTGTTAAAAGGAGCATGAACAACATGATAACTGCTTATAATTTTGTTGTAAGATAAATGGCTAAAATTATGTGGGATGTTTAATTTGGATGAGCAGAGATTCTAAAACTTGATAAGCTCTCCTAAGGAATAATTATTTGAAAGATTGGACTTAATTTTGTATTGCCTGAAGTGTAAATCAGAGGTCAACAATTAGATTTCAAATCATGAAAAGCATACATTTTCTAATTGTTTAGTCTTTTTAGAGAAACAAATGCAGAAAAAAGTAAGAGTCTTATTCATTGTATATAAGATTTCTGTTTATCAAAGATGCTTAAGAAGAGTTGGATAAAAAGTAGGTAAAATGCCTTTTAAAGGTCTGACATCTTTAAAGCTCTGTGATTTTTAAATTCTTAATTTTGTTACAGCTAATTTTTTAAAATTAATTTCTGAGTCGTGGTCAAGTATTTCTGGTGACTTGCATGCTATCTTTGGTATGTTTTAAGTTTCTAAACCAAAACTACTATTTAACTCTATTACCTTGTTTTAGAAACACATTTGAGATATACAAGTTAGTAAAAGATATTTTAGCTATGATATTTTGGAGCACTGGCAATATAGCCTTTAACTTATTTTATATTTTTATCCCTCTGTATTAGGGAAAGTAATGTACTTCCATTTGAAAACTTTTCCCCCAGTGATAAAAAAGGCTGAGCACTATCTGTAAAAATTTTTAATGTGTCCACTAGATGGAGATAACTGTGCTACATTTTCAAGTGTTGTAATTAAACTACTATTAGTCTGAATTAAACTCTCTTATAGTGTTTTATTGTTTTTAACCACAAACATTTGTAATCATTTATATCTGTTTATCATAATGTTATTCAAATGCTTCCTGGATTGTATGAAGCTAAGGTAAATGAAAAAAAAACCCTCATTTTTGTGTTTTGTAATCATATATTAGGTGATTTAACCTAATATGTCTTCCCATAGAATATAGTCAGGATCTTTTCATATGCCATACTTCATTCATATGACATAGTCAGAATCTTTTCCCACAAATAATGAGTGATGATGTCTCATTTGAAAATTCATGTAACATTGTATCAGCCTCTGTTTCAAAGTGATTTACCCATGTTATTCTCATAACAGCTCTATGAGATCAGTACTGTACACATGGGGAAACTTAGTAAAGAGACATGAAGTATTTTTCCCAAGATTACAAAATAACTGGCTGAGCTGGAATTCATAACCAGGCAGTCTGACTCCAAAATCCATATTCTTAACTCTCTTGATATGGTGGAGAAAGGCATGAAGTCTACCTTGAAATTCATGGCATTTTAGAAAGAAAAATTGTCACAAATAATGTGATTATACTTCCTTGTTTTATAGGTCAGAAAAATGAAGTCTACATTTATTTTGCCTCTTCCACAGGGAGATAGACTCTTATCTTCCATTGTGTCTTTCATTTCTGTTTTTGTCATCATACCTCAAATTGATATGTGTTGTAAATATGAATTTAAGGAAGTAAAAAACAAAATAGGTCTGGAGCCTTCAGCTGTGTTAATATACATTGAAATAAAGACCTTTGTTTTAATAAGAATGACTCCAGTTACCAAATGGAGAAATAGTTGTTTGAAAATTAATATTTAGTTTCTCAAAAGACACTCCTATTTGGAAGCAAATTTTGGTTAAACATGGCATACTTTCAATTATTGAAAAATTCTGGGTGGAATAACAATCTCTTATTTTTAAGAATATAAATATATGTTTTATATAATTTTAAGTTATGTATTTTATTAGAAGATACCATTCTCTAAAATGGAAATCTTGGACTTCTAAAACTCATTTGTGAGTTTATGTCATTTAAAACTGCTTTTTCAGTCAACTTATTCTTTATAAAAAAAGTTTGTTCAAATAGCATGCTTTTATTGCGTTTGTAAATAAATTCATGTTTGATAATATTTTATAATGTATTGTGTCTACTTAACACATTTTCTTATCTTAAACTGAGTGTTAGAAGATTTTTATTTCTCTCACACTATCCTGCTAGCCATTTTCCCCTGTCTACCACCTACCTAATCCTAAGCTTTATTCGTCATTTTAAAATAGAACTGAATCTTTTTTTTTTTTTTTTTTTTTTTTCTGAGACGAAGTTTTGCTCGTTACCCAGGCTGGAGTGTAATGGCGCCATCTCGGCTCACCGCAACCTCCACCTCCTGGGTTCAAGCAATTCTCCTGCCTCAGCCTCCCAAGTTGCTGGAACTACAGACACACGCCACCATGCTCAGCTAACTTTTGTATTTTTAGTAGAGACGGGGTTTCACCTTGTTGACCAGTATGGTCTGGATCTCTTGACCTCATGATCCACCTGCCTTGGCCTGCCAAAGTGCTGGGATTATAGGCTTGAGCCACCACGACTGCCCAAACCGAATCTTTTTAAATACCCGTGATGTGTACTCATAACTAGCCTGAGTGTCTGTATAATTTTCCTTTTATTCTAATAATAATAGAAAGCAGTTAAATTACTGGCTGATCATTTTTAACTTATGAAGGCTTGAGTTTCTTGGTTAGGCTAGGTCCGCGGAAAACTCAAGAGTATTTACCAAACACATCTAACTTGTCAGGTTTCAAACCCCAGAGTTTGGGTCTTGTGGTGAAAAAAGAAAGTGATCCCTACTCTGTGTTTGCAGACTTCCAGCTCTTACTGTCCACTGGGCATCTTAGAGTTTCTTTCATCATATGCAGCTGAGAGGTCAGCCCAGGACTTGTACACAGATTTTGGAATTCCCTTCTTCTGTGACTCCCTCCCTCTTTTCTGAGATTTCTTCTAACTTATAGCCACTCCAGCAGTCCTAAATTTTGTTGTCTCACACCTCAAATCAATCATATTGCATGTTTCTAACTAGGGTGTGCCCTCTAGTTAGAAAAAAACATGGATCTCACCCAATGAGATCTTTCCACTGAGTCCATCCAGTCTCTGCCTGCCTTTGTTTACTTTTCAGTGTTTCCAAAAGGATGTTTTTCCCTTTTTAAATGAGTCAATCTACTGGAAAGCTAATATAATAACGCCTCTGCCATGTCCTACCTAGGAACCTTGTCTTGATTGTAGTTAGCCTGTATTATGTGTAGCTTTTCTATTTATTAGATAAGGAAGTTGTGGGTGTTACTTTCGGTTTTGAGAAACTAAAAGGGAGAGTTCCTGCCAATAGTTTTGTGGGAAGAGTAAATTTTTGGAATATAGACTTCTGTATTAGTCCATTCTCATGCTGCTAATAAAGACATACCCAAGGCTGGGTAATTTATAAAGGAAAGGGGTTCAATTGACTCATAGTTCCACATGGCTGGGGAGGCCTCACAATCATGGCAGAAGGTGAAGGAGGAGCAGAGTCACATTTTACATGGTGACAGGCAAAGAGCTTACCCAGGATAACTCCCACTTACAAAACAATCAGCTCTTTTGAGACTTACTACCAGGAGAACAGTATGGGAAAGACCTGCCCCCATGATTCAATTACCTCCCATTGGGTCCTTTCCACAACACTTGGGAATAATGGGAGCTACAATTCAAGATGAGATTTGGGTGGGGACACAGCCAAACCATATCAACTTCTAATATGGTCCTTAACAAAGTCTGCCATAGTATTTGTAATGACATGCAATGACTACTTGAGGGTACCTTGTGTGAAAAAAATGGTATCAAGAAACACAAAAGTGACCTTACTCCAGACAAGAACTCACCAAATAGGGAGCTAACTAATGCTAAGTACAATATAATTATCACTGAGGAGGAATATAGAGCTAGGGTATTTACATGGGAATAGAAATCACATCTGGCTGAAGGGACAAAGGCATACTTCATGGAGAAATTCACATTGGAGATTATGCCTATGGAGACCGTGGAGACACTGCAGAAAGCATTTCAGGCAGAATAATAGAATGCAAACAAATTACACAGTAAATTTTACCATATGCTTGAGAAATAGGTGGTGACAGTGGCCAATATTTATGAAGTGCTATGTGACAGGTACCAGTCTAAATATTGAACATGAATTTATTTAAGCCTCATAGAGATGCCTTAAGGCAAATGCTATTATGATACCCATTTTTACTGATGGGGAAAATAAGGCATAGGGAATTGAAACAGTTTACAAACAGGAAATGTGACCCCCTCTTAACCAGGGCACTATACTGATTCCTGCTAAACTTGTATCACCTGATGGCCTGTGCATGAAAAGAACTGAGGCTATTTTTAGGAAGGAAGTAAGAACACTTCTGTATACATTGAGGAGCAAGGAAAGCACATATCCCACACACAGACCCACAGATAAGTGGGTGTGGAGAGACAAATAGTGATTTGAGAGACGATATCCATGTTTCAGTTAAAACCAGAAGAATGGCTCTGTGACACAGGCCCTCCACCCTCCTGTAGATCCTGTGGTAAGTGATGCAGAAGCCAGAGAGAAGCGTGCTCTCCATCAGAAACAAAGAGTTTGGGGGACCTCCCTAAAATATTTGGTCTGAAAGATTTTGAAGCCAGGAGGAAAGATGCAGTCTTATGTGCTGTAACATGTACCATATCAGTCTTTCTCAGTAAGTACCATTCTATGGTAATTTTTAGATTTTCTTTGCAACTCTATTACTCTATAAGGTCTAGTGAAGGCATCAAATTTAGATGAAGAAACCTAGCCTGACTTAGAATCTTCACTCTAAGTGTGTGTGTGTGTGTGAGAGAGGAGAGAGAGAGAGAGAGAGAGAGAGAGTCTGTGTGTGTGTGTGTGTGTGTGTGTGTAATGTATACGTTGGGTCTTTGGGCCAAATACATTGTAAGGTTTCAGAGGCATAAACAGGCCCTGGGCTGTGGAGAGCCATGGGAGGAGATTATCTAAGTCACTAGTTTTTAGCTACATCTAGAAATCTATGTCTTGGTAATAAATTTTGTTCTTTGAAATGCAGGGAAAAGTAACACATTAAAGCTAAGCGGTCATTAATATTTTAATAGCATATGAGAATGTCATATTCTATTCCCTCCAACCCTCCAACCATATCCCCCACCATACCCACATACTGCCTGTCCTCACATAAGCACAAATATTTCTGGGGACGATGTGCATGAGAACTTTCAGGGTATTGCTAGGAAAAGAAGGAAGAGAGTAAGCAGGAAGACTGAAGAGAGAGAAAGAAACCACTAGAAAAGATAGAAAAGAAAGGAATCCTTTCTTCAGATACCAATGACTCTAAGACTATCTTTCTCCATTAAAATAATACCTTAGTCAGGAGGCACATTGGAATGAAATACATGTGGAATACTGTGAAGAAAAGACAGAAGAATATAATAAGATACCAGTTGAAAGGCCATGCTTATCTCCTCGCTTGTACCATAAAATTTTAAAGTGATGTTATTTAGTTGGGGTAATCGTGATGGGCAACGTTCAAGGGCTTTATGCCAATTTTGTTTTCAAAATGAATTGTCCTCAATTTTCCCTCAAGGTGGCAGGCTTGGACATCTTTTCCAGTTATTAGTCTGTCAGGAACTTTGTACATTTTATCTTCAGCATGTCACAGACGCTAGTGATTTTTTCATTGTTTTTAAAACATGCATTCTTTGAACATTTTTAGCTTTAAGCAAATATATTTGCTCATTTTTGTCATTGAGCATTTTGAAAACGTGGTTCATAGAAGCTTCAAGCAGATAATCATAGCTGCATTCCAATCCCTGTTATTAAGAATATGTAGAAACCTTCATATATTTTCTTTTTCTTTTCAATTGGAATACCAGTCAAACCTGGCATTTATAGTTTTTAAAATGTGGAATTTGTTATATATATATATATGTATATATGTTATATATGTGTGTATATATGTTATATATGTGTACATATATGTATATATGATAGTTGTCTGTATATATGATATACGGCCTGCCATTCTCTGACAGCTCTGCTACGGAGCAGGTTACTTGATAAGGAAGGAAAGCAAAGTGATTATATTTGTTATGTAATGTGAGTGACATAGAAGCTAAATTTTTTTAAATAGGTTATAGATTTTAGCTTTCTGAAAGGAATTCAATTTGGAAGTTTTTCCAAATCACCAAATAGTTTTTTTAGTTATGTATAATGCAACTTGACACCTAGCTTTTGTTTGAATTCTCTGTAGCTAGAAAGTCACTATGGATCTTTTCTGTTTTATAATGTTTGGTATTATACTGGATCTTTCCTTGTGTTAATTTTTCCCCTTTATTAACATGTGAAAAATTCTGTGAATTATTGATTATCGAGTGAGATTTTTCTCAGTCTCAAAATACAATGCAACTTGGAAGATTGTAAATTTGTTCACATGTAATCTGAATCTCTAGATATACTCTGCTATTTTTTTAAATAAATTGTGAGTTAAATGTTATCATTCCAATGTCAGAGGATTAATTTAATTTTCTTATTTTCCTAGCGCAATTTTCTTCCATAGGGATCGAATTCTCATCAAATTGAAATAATGGTGGAGTTTTTGGAGGAAAGCTAGCTTATTATGAGAAATGATTAGCAGGCATCTAAGAAGAAAGTTCTAATCAAATTTGGCCTTCATATTTTTTAAGGGTTTTGTAATTTTGGCTTAATGTTTGATAAGGGTAAATTAACCAAGATTAAAACCTTTAAAATGTTGTAATTGATAACTATTTTTTATTTATTGAAACAACTTTTCTCTAATAAATAAAGGAGAAATACATTGAATAAAAACAACTTTCTCTACACTCTAAATGTTGATAGTCTTTGTCTAAAATATTAAGACAAATATAAATACAGAACACTTGAGCTAGAGTCAGAATACCTGGATTCAAGTCCTGACTCTACCATTAACATGCTGTGTAAACCTACTAAGATGAATCTGTTAGATCAAATGAGAAAAGAAAATAAATATGAAAATTATCTGATGGCTGTTAATTGCACACAGTGCAAGGGTTATGCCTGATTTATTTAATATGTCTGAGGTGATATGCCAAATAGTTTTATTAACTTGTATCATAATTTTTGTATGATGTTAAATAGGGTTAGATAATCAAATCGTTTATTGTCGCCATCTGCAGGAATGTTTTAAAATGGCTTTTTACATTATTTAAAATGTAAGTTCCTTCTTTAACTTGAGAAGACATGGGTTTTGGTTACTTTTTTGTATACTTGCTAATTATTACAGTTAATGACTTTGTTGTCTTCCCAAAACAGTGATGTTTCCATTTGATGTTCTAAAATAAATGTTACATATGGTGCATTATTTAGAATTACATTAGTTGGGCATTTTAACAATGCAAGGAATAAATAAGGGAAGTTGTTGAGAATAGAGAAACGTAAGTTAGGAGAGGATATTTTGCTTCCATCTATATAGTCTCTCCCTGGTGGATCTCAGAACTTATAGCATTAGAATGTATAGCAAAGCCTTATGAAGAAGTGAGACTTGGGATAAAACTTGAATTCAAAATATCTCTTCTTTTTGGTCTTCTGTTTCCTTCCCCACACTCAAAGCCACAGAGGTTCTAATTGGTCTACTCCTGTTCCCACTCACAACACACACAATAGGCTTCTATCTGAGCCATACTAGGGCTCACTCAATATAACCCATAAATATTTTCCTGTGACTCAGATGCCGTGGTCCAAGTAGGTATGGCCAATATAGCAGAATAGGTTACATTAAGAATGTAATTCTCATGTTGTTTCAACTTCATTTAGAAACTATTCTAGCTGCTCTTATGATAAGGAGGTATGAACAAGAGCAATATCTATTGACACATCCAATATAGCAGCATGCCATTTTTATAACCAGAAACATTTTAATGTAATATTTACAAGTATGTATGTGTGGTTTTATTTTCTCTATTTTCTCTTATGGCTCCCATACAAATATAATAACTGTACCACCGATCAATGGTTATGTGCCAAGTACCTGAAGCTCTTCATTTGCTTGTAGCAGTTTGCTGTAGCAGTATGCATAACTTAATATACAATGAAAAGATAAGATATAAAGGGATATATAATGTCAGGAAGCTGTTCATGACATTGCTCTCCTTCTCATAACTGAATTTTTTCTGTACTTATAGCTATCATAACACCATTCAAGTTACTAACTTACTTATCTGGATTTCTTACTAGATACTATAAGCTTCATGAATCCAAGGACTGTGGCTGTCATATTCACAAATACCCAGCATATAAACAGAAAATGTTCAAGAGAGAGCTTTTGACTGACTGAATGAATGAATATGAATAATTGTGTCCAGGGGGACCAAACTAGAATAATTTTATGTTATTTAAATACAAAACTCTAATCAAATTTAAGTCTGCTAAATTTTAGTCTAGTGACACTCTATGGAATACTTATTTTCTATTCCTTATAGATTCAACTACCTTAATGCTCAAAGGCCAACATATTTTTCCACTAGAATGCCTTCCTAAAAGAAAAAGAGGTGGGAGGCTATGGATTAGAAGAGAGTTAAGATTTAGATCAACCAATGTGTAGACTTTCTATAGCTGTATTTCTTACTAGATTATAAACTTCATGAATCCAAGTGACCATGTTTGGTCACTAACATGACCAAACCATGTCAATTTATTCAATTTTTACAATATTTATATTATTAGTGCTTTTTGTTATTTATGCTTTTTGAAATTATTTGTATTATTAATATACTTATATTTGTATTATTAATGTTTTAATATGTAATATAGTACATATTCCTTTTATATAAATATGTTGGAATATTTATTTAGAAATTTATATATATTTATTATTTAGAAACAGTTAACATTTAAAAACAAGTAATGTCCTAAATAAACAATGTAATGTTCTAAATAAACATTTTGTAGAAATATATTTTTATGTGCATGCCCATGTGTGCATGTGTGTGTGTGTGTGTATGGCAGCTGTAAAAAGAAAATTCTCCACTTTGTATTTTCGATAATTTGAATTATAGTGGTGGTAATTTGCAGTGATATAAAACTTTTGACAAACGTCATCAGTGAATGTCTTTCTGATGCTATTTAAAATTAAAGTATCACATATTAATATGTATAGAAAAATTAAGACATGAAAAGAAATCGAGGCTAAAGGTAAAAAGAATTACTCATTGCAACATCAGCAGTTGCAGCTGTGGCTCATTTCTCTTTTGCCATTTATCCTGTTCAAAACAGAATCCTTTGTTTTGCAATTATATTGATAAATTCTTCAGGCAGTCAGTTCCACAGCTGCTCTCTGAAGATATGTTGGAGCTCTGAGTCACTGAGGTTTACTTTGAATTTAATGTTCGATGTTATATTGATGCTTTTTAAATTCTGGACCATCAAACCTAAAGTTTTACCTAGATCTTTCCAAATCTAGGCATATCAAAAAATACTAAATGCTAGCATTTATTTTGTTCTCATTTGTTTTCATAATTATGTTATATTGCTTGATATGATTGTGATTTTTTTTCCTTTTTTTTGGCTGATGTCAAGGAAGGGATGCTTTTTTATCCACATAATAAGCAAGACCATTATTGGATGCCACCTAACAAAAGTACTGTCTGACCCTGAAAGCAAATACAGTCAGCTCACTTATCTGTGGGTGTATATTTTTTTCATTTATGTTATCCACCTTGCCAATTAAAAATAGAAAAATCTTATACTTAATTAAATAGTTCTTCTGCTTCTCAAAAACATGATTTAATTTGCACTGATTTACTCATACATGATTTGGTATAGTAGTTTATTATCCTTACTAAGCACTTCTATATAATTTTACATTTATAATTAGCATCTTGTTTTTACTCTTAAAGATCATAACATAAAGAGAATGTCAACAAATTTATAATTACAAACTGAATATTAATAATCGTTATAGTTAAAGCAACTATAAATGGTACAATATTTATACAAATATTGTATTATATAAATAAATAAATAAAACAACTATTTATTTAGCTCACATCTGTGTTGGTCAGAAATTTGGATAGGCTGAACTGTGTGATATTCTGCTGGTCTCAGTTATACCTATAAGTTCAGCTAAGCAAGTTTGCATGTCAGAACAAAGGAGTGTGACCAGCTATTGACTGGGGTTGTTAGGATGTCTGGACTATATGTGTCCACCTTGCTAGCCTGGAAATTTTAACATGGTGGCCTTGTCAGGTGTCCCAAGAGGATTAAGAAAGACACAATATACAAGCAGTTTTCAAGTTGCTGCTTGTTTTATGTTTGCCACTGTTTCATTGAACAAAGTAAATCACATAGCCAAGTCCAGTCACCATAGAAGGGTACCACCAAAGAGCTTGGATGAAGAGGGAAGAATACGTAGTTGCTTTTTAAGTGAGTGAGTGATAGATTTTGGGGAAACTGATTCATGGATTCCTACTTTGCTATCTTTTTAAAGTATTCATTTATTGTAATTAGAATTTGAGATTAGATACCAGTTGGTAGCTTAGACAGCAGGCATTTCTGCTCTCTTTTGCTGCCACATTGTGAGAACTGGACATTTTGCTCACCTTCAAGATGTTATATACTTTATAATATGCAAACTTACTCATTCTCAACTTTTCCTTATTAGTTCATGTACATTTTTTGCTTGTTTGTTTATCAGTTGAGAACTCTGATATTTTTAGGCATTGGCCTCAGATGGTGATATATATCATTAAATTATGTGATTCAAGTCCTGCAAGAATAAAAGAATAATCTCAGCCATAAGTCTTGAACTTTGTTATAAAAGAGTAGATTGCAACTGTCACCAGAATCTTAAATTTTCCTCTCAGAGCATTTAAAATGATTCATATGCCATCCTTCTTAGTAAATAGTTGGTTTTATATATACGTAAGAATCCAAAATAGTCCCTGTGTGGGTCTACCTTTATTTAAATGATTTTTCTGTGTTCTAAATATTGTGGAGTCTCCTATTTGGAATTATTTTTAGAATTCTGAAGTCCCCAATTATTCATCCCAGAGCCATATACAATCTGTTTCTTTTTCTATGGTTTCTTTCCTTCCCACTTCACTTTTCTGAGTTCATCTTATGTCATCTTTCAGTCCCTCCCAATGTCAAAGGTCCTCAGGAAAGGGCCTGGTGAAATGGACTCTGGAGTTAGACAGAGGGCCAAGAGCCTGAAAGTCTTAAGTAAGTGTGTGATCTTTCTGCCTTTTTCATCCACGTGTCACTAACTCAGTCCCATGTTCCAGGGACGACCTGTTAACTTCTAAGTAACAGAAAAAAACCCAACTTAAATACAAACAAAATAAAATGAAAAGGAATTTATTGGGGAATCAGAAAAACAGCTATAAAATTCTAAGCCCTTCCTAGAGCCTTAGGGTTAGAATTGGCCCTCAGAATGTTTTTCCTTGTCTTTATTTCTCTTTGCTTGTTGGCTTTTTCTCTCCTACTATAGGCAGATTTTTCCATCCAGTCAGGAATAATGACCAACAGGATCTCTATGCTCATGTTATATCAGCTTAGCAATCATTGAAGAAAGAAGGATTAGGACTGAGTTTCTTTCTTTCATTACCTTTTATTACTCTGGTTCCAGAGCCAAAAATGCCTTTGTTATCATTAAATACAAGTAAAATGCTACTGAATTTTACTACATGGCAGATACTCTTCTATGAGGTTTCCATGATTAAGTAATTTAATCCTCACAACGACTATTACAGATGATCATGTAAAGTTGCTATAATTCCATATTATACCTGTTTTACAGATGAAAATATTGAAGAACTAAATAATGAAATAACTTTTCCGGTCACACAGCTAGTAAATGGCAGAACCAGGATTCAATATAAGGAAATTACCCAGGGGCGATGCGCTTGTGAACCTGCCATGGTTTGATGGTTTCCTAGGTTTCTACACAGGCCCCTCCCAGGAAATGGCAATTCATGTTCTAAAAAAGTTTTATGCAACTAAAAACTAATCCTCTTTGAAAAGACAGTATATTTGAAATACATTTATGGGTAAATTTTTGACACTGTACAATTCAGGACTCATAGAGTTGGAAAACAACTAACCTCAGGTTTATTTGGATAGATGAAAAAATTAAAGGACTAACTGTAATTTTGGCTGGAGAGTAAATGATCATGTAAAGCAAAGACCTGTCCAAAAACTTTTATATTGGATTAATTCCACCTTCATTATGATTAGCCATGTTTGAGCTTTCCATTATTTCTTGTTCTTTATGTGGACATTAGTTATCTACTTTATAAAGAATATTTACTGTAATTTTTAAAAGAAATACCACAAGTTTTTTGTACTATTGGTTGTAAACAAAACACTTGTATGCAGTGAAATGACTTATAGTAATTTATAAATTAAACTTCTTACTGTAGGACAAATTGAATTGTGGAGCAACAGGATTTGGTATCTTTTGAAATCTGGTGTTGTAGAATAAGCTAAATTTTAATAAATGAGAGTTTATTTTCCTATCAACTCCCAACCAATTATTTTTGATTCTTTGTCAACTGACACTCAGCTTCTTAATTTTATTTGAGCTGCAAAGAACATACAAGTTTCTTGTTCTGAAAGCTCTTGTTATCTGTGAAGAGGCTGGAAAGAGGCTGTGCAGGTTAACAACTGTCTCTCTCACCTCTGGGGCTATTTCTTCAAGTCCAGGATCAATTCCCTTTTTTCTAACTACTGCCCTTCACAAAAAGTAAAATGAAAGTCTTTCTGAAACTAGTCATCACTCTTAAGACATGATAAACAAAGACAAGGAAGAAAACTAACCATTCTGAGGTGAGTTTTTAGTTGAACACATTACTTTTCTCTAGTTTCCAGAGACTTTATCACCCAATTTTATATAGAGTTGGTGGTTGGAAGTGCCATATGGGTTCACATTCAGATGAAAACATATTTTGGAAGCAAAAATAGTCACATGTATAGGTTTGTGCAAATCAAAGTAAATATACTAAACGACATGTTTTCAGGAATGAATCTAGAAATTTGTACAGTACAGACATTTTTCCTGTGTTTTTTGTATCAATAAATATCAACAATCAATGATCACTATCAATAAATATTGATCACTTGCTATATGCTCTGAACTATTTTAAATATTGGCCATGCCCTAGGAAAAGAGGGTAAACTGACAGTTATTGAATGGCATCTGTGAGATAGAAATTATTATTCATTCATTCAGCATATTCACTTTTCAAGGCTGGGGATGAAGCAGTGAACTAGGTAAACAATGTTCCTGGTTTCAGATAGGTTACATTCTAGTAAAAGAGACAGATCATAATCAAGGAAACAGCATTCAGTCATATGTTACTTAACAACAGGGATACATTGTGTGAAATGCATTGTTAGGTGATTTCATCTTTTTCTGAACATCATAGTGTACTTACATAAACCTAGAGGGTATATCCTACCTATATACCTATATGATACAACCTATGGCTCCTAGGCTACAAACCTTACAGCATGTTACTGTACCAAATATTGTAGGCAACTATAACACAATGGTAAATATTTATGTATTTAAACATGGAAAAGGTACAGTAAAAATACTGTATTATAATCTTATGGGACCACTATCATACATGCAGCCCACTGATGACTGCATCGTCATTATATGGCACCTGACTGTAATTTCAGGTAACAGTAAGTGCTATGAAGAAAATGTTGAAAGGGTGATGTGATAGAGAGAAGTCAAGAGGGGGACTCTGAGAGACAGGTACATGTATCTCTTAGGAGGAAATATCTGTGTTAAAACCTGAAGGAAACAGCTGTTTGACCAAAGATCATTATGGAGGACAGGAGGCAGGACTACACTGCAGCTCTGACTTGGATAGATGATAGACGGAGCAGTGTGCAGAGGCTCGTATTATGAATTTTAGCTCTGGAATAACTGCAAGAACAAACCAGGAATCTTAAGAGGACTCCCAGACCCTCTAAAGGAAGCAGACTGTTCCTGCAGGACCTGGGAGACACCACAAATACTGTGAATGCCCAAACTGCAGAAGCGGAAAAGGGAGATCGTCCACTCCCAAACATACACCCCCATTGGAGAAACTGAAGGTCTAGTTTGCAGGAGAAGTTTCTGAACTTACCTGGAGCTAAGTCAATTTAGAAAGCTGAGCAAAATACAGGGATAGAGGAAGCAGCAAGAAAGGCCCTGGGAGCTCTCTGGGTCCCCAAGCAGGCCATTCCTGCCTGGCACCCTAGGGATTCTTCAGGAAGGCAGCCAGAGATGCAGGGAAAATGCCACAGGAAGAAGCAAATCTCCAGCTGAACTTTGTAACAATTTGAACCAGGTGAGAAGCCTCCTGGTTAGAACTCCAGGGAGGGCACGAATCTGGCATACAGATTCCACAAGCAGGGGACAAACCAAAGCCCTTTTCTTTCACAGTTGGGGGGTGGGTAGCCTGGGGTAAGTTCTCAAGCCCTGCTTGCCCACTGCCTGGAAACAGTCTCTGTGCTGTTAGGTGGAGGCACAGTGGGAGTGAGACCAGCCCTTCCAATTGCATGGGAGCTGGATGAGGCCTGTGACTGCCAGCTTTCCCCCACTTCCCTGATAACCTGCAACAGAGGAAGTCATAATCCTCCTATGTACACAACTGCATTGACCTGAGAACCTCACCCTCATCGCCTACAGCAGCCACAGCAAGACCCGCCCAAGGAGAGTCTGAGCTCAGACATGCTTAGCCCAGTCCCTACCTGAAGGACCTTCCCTACCCTCCATATTAGCTGAAGACAAAAAGCAAATACTTTTGGGAGTTCTAGGGTCCCACCCACCACTGGTTCCTCTGCATACTACCACAGTTGATGCTTTCTGGAAGGCGCCACCTCCTGCCAGGAGGCCAATCAACACAAAAATAAATCATTAATCCACCAAAGCTAAGAACCCTCACAAAGTCCATTTCACACCCCTGCCACTTGCACCAAAACAGGTGCTGGTATTAACGGCTGAGAGCTCCTTAGATAGATGGTTGACATGACAGGACTTTGTGCAGACAACCCCTAATACCAGCCCGGATCCTGGTAGACTTGCTGGGTGGCTAGATCCAGAAAAGAGATAACAATCATTGTAGGTTGGCTTTTAGGAAGCCACATCCATTGGAAAAGGGGGAGAGCACTACATCGAGGAAAAACTCTGGGACAAAATAATCTGAACAGCCTTCAGCTCTATGCCTTCCCCCCAACAGAGCCTACCCAAATGAGAAGGAACCAGAAAACCAGCTCTGGTAATGTGACAAAACAAGGCTCTTTAACACCCCCAGAAAATCATACTAGCTCACCAGCAATGGATCAAACCAAGAAGAAATCCCTGAAATACCTGAAAAGAATTCAGGAGGTTAATTATGAAACTAATCAGGGAGGCACCAGAGAAACACAAAGCCTAATGCAAGGAAATACAAAAAACAATAGAAGAATTGAAGAGAAGAATATTATTTTCAAAATTGAAGGAAATAGCACAAAAAAAACCCAATCAAAACTTCAGGAAACATTGGAGACATTTATATAAACACAAAATGATCTGGAAAGTATCAGGAATGGAAATGAAGTAGAAGAAAGAAATTCAGAGCTCAAATACAAGGCCTTCAAATTAACCCAATAAAACAAATACAAAGAGAAAATGATAAGAAAATATGAACAAAGCCTCCAAGAACTCTGGGATTATGTTAAATGACCAGACCTAAGAATAATTGGTGTTCCTGAGCAAGAAGAGAAATCTAAAAGCTTGGAAAACATATTTAGGGTAGTAATTGAGGAAAACTTCCCCAGCCTTCCTAGAGACCTACACACACAAATACAAGAAACACAAAGAAGACCTGGAAAGTTCATCTTGAAAAGATCTTTGCCTAGGCACATTGTCATCAGGTTATCTAAAGTTAAGATGAAGGAAAGAATCTTAAGAGCTGTGAGACAGAAGCACTAGGTAACCTACAAAAGAAAACCTATCAGATTAACAGCAGATTTTTCAGCAGAAACACTACAAGCTAGAAGGGATTGGCCCTATCTTCAGCCTTTTCAAACAAAACAATTGTCAGCCAGGAAATTTGTTTTTATAAGCCAGCAAAACTTAGCATCATATATAGAAGGCAAGTTACAGTCATTTCCAGTTTTTATAAGCCAGCAAAACTTAGCATCATATATAGAAGGCAAGTTACAGTCATTTCCAGACAAACAAATGCTTAGAGAATTCACCACTACCAAGCCACCACTGCAAGAACTGTGAAAAGGAGCTCTAAATCTTCAAACAAATCCTGAAAACTATCAAAATAGAATCTCTTTAAAGCATAGATCACACAGAACCCGTAAAACAAAAATATAAGTTAAAAAGCAAAAACAAACAAAGAAACCCCCAAGATACACAGGCAACAAATAGCATGATGAATGGAATAACCAAGGGCAGAGCAGAACTAAATGAAACTGAAACATAAAAAAAAGATAAACGAAACAAAAAGCTATTTCTTTGAAAAGATAAATAAAATTGATAGACCATTAGCAAGATTAACCAAGAAAAGAAGAGAGAAAATCCAAATAACCTCATTGAGAAATGAAACAATGATTCCAACTAATAGCACTGGAATACAAAAGATTATTCAAGACTACTATGAACACCTTTATGCATATAAACTAGAAAATCTAGAAGAGATGAATAAACTCCTGGAGAAACAACTTTTCTAGCTTAAGTCACGAAGAATTAGATACCCTGAACAGACCAATAACAAGCAGCCAGTGTGAAATGAAAATTTAAAAATCACCAACAAATAAGTCCAGGACCAGATGGATTCATAGCAGAATCCTACCAGACATTCAAAGAAGAAGTGGTACCAATCCTTTTGACATCATTCCACAAGAGAGAGAAGGAGCAAAGCTTCCCTAATTCATTCTATGAAGCCAACATCACCCTAATACCAAAACCAGGAAAGGACATTAACCAAAAAAGAAAACAATGGACCAATATCCCTGATGAATATAGGTGCTAAAATCCTTAACAAAATACTGGCTAACTGAATCCAGCAACATATCCAAAATATAATCCACCATGATTAAGTGGGTTTCACACCAGAAATACAGGGATGGTTTAACATAGGCAAGTCAATAAATGTTATACAACACATACACAGAATTAGAAACAAAAATCATGATCATGTCAATAGATGCAGAAAAAGCTTTTGACAAATGCAGCATCCCTTTATGATTAAAACTCTCAGCAAAATCATCATACAAGGGACATACCTCAATGTAATAAAAGCCATCTATGACAAACCCACAGCCAACATAATACTGAACGGGGAAAAGTTGAAAGCATTCCCTCTAAGGACTGAAACAAGACATGGATACCCAGTGTCACCACTCCTCTTCAGCATAGTACTAAAACTCCTAGCCAGAGCAATCAGACAAGAAATAGAAATCAACAGCATTCAAATCAGTGAAGACAAAGTCAAACTGTCACTGCTGATGATATGATTGTTTACCTCGAAAACCCTACAGACCCCTCCAGAAAGCTTCTAGAACTGATAAAATAATTCAGCAAAGTTTCTGGATACAAGATTATTATACACAAATCAGTAGCCCTTCTATACCAACAGCGACCAAGCAAAGAATCAAATCAAGAACTCAACTCCTTTTAAAATAGCTGTGAAAAAAATAAAAATACTCAGAAATATACCTAACCAAGGAGTTGAAAGAACTCTACAAGAAAACCACAAAACACTGTTGAAAGAAATCACAGATGACCCAAACAAATGAAAAACACCTTATGCCTATGGATGGGTAGAATCAATATTGTGAAAATGACCATACTGCCAAAAGTGGTCTATAAATTGAACACAATCCCCACCAAAATACCATCATTCTTCTTCTTCACAGAATTAGAAGAAAAATATTCTAAAATTCATATGGAACCAAAAAGATCCCACATAGCCAAAGCAAGACTAAGCAAAAAGAGAAAAAATGGAGGCATCACACTGCCTGATTTCTAACTATACTATAAAGCTATAGTCACCAAAACAGCATAGTACTGGCACAAAAATAGGCACATAGAGCAATGGAACAGAATAGCAAACCCAGAAATAAACCCCAATACAGCCAACTGATCTTTGACAAATCAAACCAAATAATTAAATGGGGAAAGGACACCCTTTTCAACAAATGGTGCTGGGATAATTGGCTAGCCACATTTAGGAGAATGAAACTGGTCCCTTGTCTCTCATCTATACAAAAAGCAGCTTAAGATCGATTAAGGGCTTAAATCAAAGACCTGAAACTATAAAAATTCTAGAAGATAACATTGAAAAAATCCTTCTGGACACTAGCTTAGACAAGGATTTCATAACCAAGAACCCCAAAGCACATGCAATAAAAACAAAGATAAACAGCTGGGACTTAATTAAACTAAAGAATCTTTTGCTCAGCAAAAGAAACAGTCAGCAGAGTAAACAGACAAGCCACAGAGTGGGATAAAATATTCACAATCTATACATCTGACAAAGCACTATTTGTCTGAGTTCATTTGTTTGAGTTCTATTTGTTTGAGTTCATTGTATATCAGTAATTTACAATGAACTCAAATCAGTAAGAAAAACACAAACAATCCCATTAAAAAGTGGGCTAAAGACATGAATAGACAATTTTCAAAAGAAGATATACTAATGGTCAACAAACATGAAAAACTGCTCCACATCACTAATGATCAGAGAAATGCAAATCAAAACCACATTGCAATACCTTCTGACTCCTGAAAGAATGGACACAACCAAAAAATCAAAAAACAGAGACTGTTGGTGTGGATGGGGTGATCAGGGAACACTTCTACTCTGCTGGCTAGAATGTAAACTAGTATAGCCACTATGGAAAACAGTGTGGAGATTCCTTAAAGAACTAAAATTAGAATTACCATTTGATTCAGCAATCGCACTACTGTATATCTACCCAGAGAATATGAAATCATTATACAAAAAAGATACTTTCACATGCATGTTTATAGCAGTACAATTTGCAATTGCAAAATCATGGAACCAACCCAAATGCCCATCAATCAACACGTAGATAAAGAAACTGGGGTGTGTGTGTGTGTGTGTGTGTGTGTGTACACACAACATATATATATATACAACAGTTTATCTGTATGTATACAACAGTTTTATATATATATATATGCACAACAGTTTCTTTACTTGTTGATTGATAAGTAGATAAAGTATCTACTTGTTGATTGATAAGTAGATAAAAAAGTCTATCAATCTAATTGTTGATTGATAAGTAGATTTACTAGGTGAGATTGGAGACTATTATTCTAAGTGATGTAACTCAGGGGGAAACCAAACATTGCATGTTCTCACTGATATGTTGGAGCTAAGCTATGAGCACACAAAGGCATAAGAAAGATACAATGGACTTTGGAGACTTGAGGGGAAGGGTGGGAGGGGCAAGGAATAAAAGACTATAAATAGGATGCAGTGTATACTGCTTGGGATGATGGGTGCACTAAAATCTCACAAATCACCACTAAAGAACTTACTCATGTAACCAAATACCACCTGTATCCCAATAACCTATGGAACAATTTAGAAAAGAAGGAAACAGCTAAACAATGTGTTGAGAAAAGAATATTTCAATAAGAGAGATCTTAAATGCAAAGACCATGAGATCTGTACAGACATTGCTTCCTTTAATACTTACTATGTTTCTGTAAGGCAGGTAGTGTTAGGCTAATTTTTTTTTTTTTTTTTTTTGAGATGGAGTCTCACACTGTCACTTGGGCTGAAGTGCAATGGCAAAATCTCAAAATCTCAGCTCACTGCAACCTCCGCCTCCTAGGTTTAAGTGATTCTCCTGCTTCAACCTCCTGTGTAACTGGAATTACAGGTGCCTACCACCATGCCTGGCAAATTTTTTGTATTTTTAGTGGAGATGGGGTTTCCCTATATTGGCCAGGCTGGTCTCGAAAACCTGAACTTATGATCCACCTTCCTCAGCCTCTCAAAGTACTGGGATTACAGGCGTGAGCCACCACGCCTGGCCTGTTAGGCTAATTTTATAGATGGCGAAACGGAACCACAGAACTAACACTTGTAAGATCACTTAGTCAGCTAGCAAACAGGGTGCCGTGATATGAGCTCAGGAGTCTCTGTCTACCACCAGCCTTCCTTTTCTGCCACTGCGTGCTGCTTCATGGGATGTAAAACACAACTTAAATGCAGATAACTGCAAGGAATTCCAGAGGAAGAGAGGTTCCTATCCCAAATATAAGTAAATCTCCTAGATGGTCCTAGTTCTTTGTTTTCTTTCTACTAATAAATATGCAAGAAAGTCTTTTACATGTATCTATTTGTTTATTAATTCATTCAATAGATATTTTTGAATGTCTATGGTATAACCATACTATTTGCATTTAAGGTTCAGAATGCAGCCATGGTAAATAGTATGAACTGTTTTCTTTCAAGGAATTGAGAGTGGTTTTGTTTTTAGTATAATGTCTGGAAATCCTAGCAGTATAATCTGCTTTGCCAAAAGTTACATGGAAGGACATAAAACTATTAAAGTTTTAAAGTCTTCCTGTCAGTTGGCTGGAAATTATCTGTAACATTTACTATCTGACTCTGGAAAGAAATGTAGCCAACCATCTTTTAAATTCTCTTTTCAGTGTTTTAGGAAACATAAAGTTGGGATCTTTCATTCATTTGCAAAATAAAGCAATATTATACACGGCTTTGATTTATAAGGCATTGAATGTTTTATTAGTGAGACTGTCTTTGAACTCTGAGAAATGCAAGGGAAAGAATTAAAGATCTTCAGTTCAGCCTTGCCTAGATCTACTATTTTCATTTTACTAGATCTACCATTTCCATTAACTATGTCAATGCTTTTATGAAAGGGAATCTTTGGTTGCTTATGTCAAAGCCTGTTCTTAGTGCTCAGTCATAACTGTTCTCATACCTGGAATCTAATGAGGTAGCATCAGTAATCTGTACACCCTAAATACCTCATATTGCTCAGTGGAAAAAGAAATGCTGCTATATATTACTCTAAGTTTTTCATAGTGTTTATAATGTTTTATATCTAAATGTATTACTATGTAGTTTCACTAATCAGTAAGAGTTAGATCTCCTAGGCCTTATAAGAACGTTGGCTTTTACTCAAAGGGGATGAAAAACTATTGGGGGATTTTGAGTAGGAATGCCATCAACTGGCCTGTGTTTTTAACAGAATGAGTCTGGCTGCTATTATGAGTGCAGACCAAGAGTGGGTGGATAAAAACAAGGAGACGAGATACGAAGCAGAGCAATAATTAGGATGGCAGATAATAGGCCTTTGTATGGGGTAAGAAAATATGCTAAAGCCTAGAATATAGGCATGAAGCTGTTATGAGCTTGGCATTTTTACTGCATCCCCAAGGTGTGGAATCATTTCTGGAGTATAGCAGGAGCTCAGTAATGCTGGCTGCATGCATGAATGGATGGAAAGACTGACAGTTTTTCACACTTCTGTCTTCCCCCCATCTGTTTATTACTTAAGTTTTGAAATCTAAGCCATTTTCCTCATCCTCACAGTTTTTAAACTAAAGAAAAGTGAAACAAAAGCAAAACAGTCAAGTTTCTTCTAAATTTAATTGAACTCAACAAGTCTTTTTTAAAGCACTTTTATGTGGTTTCTTTGGGGTATTAAGGACATCAAATGCCAGCAGAATGTTCTAAGACATCGAGATGAGATTGTTGCTTAGGGTCACAGCTATGCCACAGCACCACAATTTACTTTAAAATTAAAATTGTTACATAGTTTTAATTTCCTCCTCAGAAGGGCAATAACCTTTCAATGAATCAGACTTGGCTTTTTCTGCTTACTATAAATGGAACCATGTGACCATTACATTACAAAGTGCACAAATGGCAGGCTATAGTAGAAAAGTTTGGGAACAAGGAGCACAAAAATGTATTTGGCACGCAACTTTGTTTTGTGTGATAAAGCAGAAAAATAAGAAGACATGCAAACAATTGTGTTGATATACATAAAGAAACACTGAATAGATACAGAAGCAACTAAAAAAGCTGACTGCAAAAGGCAGGACATAAATTGGATAGACAGGGCCAACTTTGTAATAGAAGATTTTTTATACATTTTGATGATCATGTAAATTATTACCTATTTAATGAGTGCATAAATAAATAAAAATGGCATATTTTAAAAAGATGTGGGGGACAAGGGGGCAGGGACAGCAGGGAAGAAGAGCCTAGGGAAACTTGAAGTGAAACAAGTGTTCATTTTGTCACTTTTCCAGCCTTCATCAACTGCATTTGGAGCTGAGAATTCTCAGATGAAGTGTATATATGTAAACATTAGTAAATAATAACTAATCACATTTTGTTCATCTTTTTTCTTAAGGAATAAAGAAACCTAAGTTCATGAGAATGCTGATTCTTCTTTTATTTTTATTTATTTATTTATTTTTGAGAGGGCGTTTTGCTCTTGTTGCCCAGGATGGAGTGCAATGGTGTGATCTCAGCTCACTGCAACCTGTGCTTCCCGGGTTCAAGCGATTCTCCTGTCTCAGCGTCCTGAGTAGCTGGGATTACAAGCATGCACTACCATGCCCAGCTAATTTTATAATTTTACAAAATTAGTAGAGATAGAATTTCTCCATGTTGGTCAGGCTGGTCTCGAACTCTCAACCTCAGGTGATCTGCCTGCCTTGGCCTCCCAAAGTGCTGGGATTACAGGTGTGAGCCACCACTCCTGGCCAAGAATGCTGATACTTAAAGGGCTGGAAAGGCCAGTTGAAAAAGGCCAAGCTGTAGGGATGCCTAGGAGTTCTTTGATCTTTTTGGAGGCTAAAAGAAGTAAAATTCTGCTATGGAAATTGTCCTATTATATTTCTGCTTTAAGAAGGGGCTACAAGATTATGAGGTTTTACAACATTGGTCTCCTAGTCCTGTGTACATTGCTATAAAGACTCCCAGGCAGCAAGGCCATCACTGGCACTGTTCCTCTTAGCAGTTATTTGAGTGTGAAGTTCCTCACCCCTGCAAGGCTCAGCCTGAAGCAGCATGCCTGCATGCTCCACTTGCAGAATCTCCCCACTTGCCAGTAACAGCTGTGAAATATGCCCCTGCTGTCTTTAGGTAAGAAACTTCACCAATCACAGTAACACCTTGCTCTTGTGTAAAGTTTTATATTTTTCAAAATGTTTTCACCTATGTTATTTCTTCTTATGTATTCAGAGAAACTGAAAGATGGAAAAGATCTCAGATGCTGTGACCCCCATGTAACAGATGGAGAAATTGAATCCAAGAGATGAAGTGACCACTTTGCCTAAAATCAAATAGCCATGTAGCAGCGGAGCTAAAAGAAATATTCAGGAGTTTAATCAACATTTGGTACTTATATAAGTATGATATAAAATAACTTATGTCTACATTTAATAATTTCTTATTTTAGTTGATGCTTTCAAAAATTGCCAGAAAAACAGATTTTTTTTTTGCCACGAAGCAGTTACAGTTTCATCTTCATGTTCCCTGTCTTAACATGCTGAAAAATTAAGCATAAATAGAAATGCTAATTAGTTGTCTTCCTAGTCAATGCTATGATTTATATTTGACTTGTTTCCTATCAGATTTGCCACAAGCTAGAATCTTCTGAGCATTTCTCCCTCATATATATTCTCTACCAGTGGGCAGACACTAATAAAGGCTGTCAAAATCCTGGCAAGAAAATGTTTCTTAAAGTTGTAGCTGATATTAGACACTAAGCCAAGTTTCCTATTCCATAGTGAAAGAGGAAAAAAAAACTTTTATGTTTAAATTCAGTTTTAGTAAACGGGAAAGCATTATATCCAGGTCAAGGTCTAATCCAATAAGATATGAATCAATCGAGATTTTGTATCATAGAATTCAGAGCTTGGCATGCTTAATATTTAGAGACATGCTAAAATGTTAAAAGCATTCCGCAGCGTTAGAATGACACCACTGCAAAGGTGAGTATTTTCAAAGGATTCTAATTCCATTCTGACAGCCCTCCTTATGTGACATTCATAGGTTCCACAGTTACTAAAGGGCTGAGATGGTACCACAGCACTAAAACATATATCCTCTGGCTAATAAAAGGAGAATGATGAAAAGCGTTACTTGGGAACATTTGGGACTTCCTCTTGGTTGATGAAAAAACATACTGTTTTCCTCCCTCACTGATAATCTCATTCCATGTTGCCAATATTATAGCAATTTTCTGTATGATTTCTTACTTGAAAAAGCTATGGTAGAAGTGAGAGACTTTTTTCCCTGGCTCTCTCTTAAATATATCCTCAATATCTCTCTTTTTATTTTCTAAGTTGGGGAGGAAATTATGACTCTGGCTTCCAACTACCTTCACTGTATTCAGTAAAACTTTTCTTCTACATAAAAAATTGTGTAAGTTAACTGGAATTCGAAACGCTTTTTTTAAAAAAAATGAAAATAGAATCTTAAATAACTCCAGAATGATTAAATTTTATCATTAAGAATACTAACTATAAAATAATTGTGATCAATAAAACTTTTTATTAAACTTCAAATAATTATAGACATTCGTTTGTAA
Source organism: Sapajus apella (assembly GCF_009761245.1). NCBI lineage: Eukaryota > Metazoa > Chordata > Mammalia > Primates > Cebidae > Sapajus > Sapajus apella. The sequence goes on from NW_022437006.1 coordinate 2,530,943, forward strand.
TTTTGCATGGCTCAGGAAAATGTTTCTAAATAAGATAGAGAATATTTCAAATTTCTGTTTCATTTTCTGCAAGACACCTATTCTTAGTTTGGGAAAACCAGAAATTTTCTGTAAAGTTAGAGAGAAACTTTTTAAGTGTCCAGCACCTCCAAATTTTAGCACAGACATGTGCACAGAAAGTATCATCAGCGAGTTATACTCAAGAAAATGTTTTGTGCTAACTAAATTTTAAATTACAGAGAGTAGAACTCTACATCTGAACTTTTTCACTGCTTAAAGAGATTGAGAAGGACTCAATGTTGTCACATGCGCCAACCACACAAGCAAACACTCCTGCAACAGATATCTACAGGCCTTTCACAAAAACTAATGTAAAATGGATCAGAGTCTGCTACAGTTTGAATGCTTTTGTCAAAATTTATGTTGAAACTTAATTCCCAATGCAAGGGTAGAAAGAAGTGTGGCCTTGAAAGAGGTAATTGAGTCATGAAGTCTCTGCCCTCATAAATGGCATAATGTGCCCTTAAAAAAGGGCCTGACAGAGAGTTTGCTCCTTTCATGCCCTGCCATTCACGCCACCCATTGAGGACACAGCATTTCACCCCTCCACAGGATGCAGCAAAAAGACACCTTTTTGGAAGCCAAGATGGAGCCTTTACTAGACATCAATCCTGCTGGTGCCTTGATTGCCTTGAACTTCACCTCCAGAACTATGAAAAATAAATTTGTCTTCTTTAGAAACTACCCTGTCTCAAGTATTTTGCTATAGCAGTGCAAATGGACTAAGACAGAGACCTAAATTTAAAATGCCAAAATAAATTTTCTGGGTGATGAAACATGGGAGAAAATCTAATTGACCTTGGGTTTGTGATGAGATTTTTAGATAATTTTAATACAGTTTATTAGCTTTTTATTTCATGATCCATGAAATAAAAAACTAATAAACTGTATTAAAATTAAAAATTTCTACTCTGCAAAAGGCACTGTTAAAACAATAACACAATTCATATACTAGGAGAAAAATATATACAACACACATATATGATAAAGGACTTATATCCAAAGTATACCAGAAAAAAATCTTTTAAAACTCAGCAACAAGAAAAAAACCCCAATTAAAAACTGAGCAAAAGTTCCGAACAAACATGTCATCAAAGATGATATGCAGACAGGATGTAAGCATGCAAATAGATATTCAACATCCAGTGTCAGTAGGACAGTGCAAATTAAAACAGTGAGATACCACTATATACCTATTAGACTGTTTCGCATACAAAGAAATCTGACAATACCAAATGATGGCAAGTATACAGAGAAACTCAAACTCTCATTAATTGCTGATGGGAATAAAAAATGGTGGAGCTATTTTGGAAGACTGGTGGTTTCTTGCAAAGCTAAACATAGTCTTGCCATGTAATACAGCAACTGCACTCCTAGATATTTACCCAAGTGCTTTGAAAACTTATGTTCATATAAAACCTAGATACAAATGTTTGTAGCAGCTTTATTCATAATGGCCTCAAACTGAAAACAACCAAGATGTCTTTTCATAGGTAGACAAATTCAAGGACGTTCATATAATATAATGCTATTCAGCAATAAAAAAGGATTGAGCTATCAAAGTATAAACGGATACAAATGCATCTTAAATGCCTGCTGCCAAATGGAAAAAAGCCAGTCTGAAAAGGCTATGTGCTATATGTTGCTAATTATGTTACATTTTAAAACAGGCAAAATTTGGACTTGAAAAACCAATCAGTCATTGCCAAGGGTTTGGAAGAAGGATAGTTGAATAGTGAAACATAGGGATTGTTTTGAGGGTGTTGAAAACGATTCTGCATGATACTGTAATGGTGACTACCTAACACTATACATTTGTCAAAACCCATAGGTTTTACAGTACAAAGAGTCAACCCTATTGTATGAAAATGTTTAAAAGTCATTTAGGTGGCCAAGAAATCTTAGAATGGAACTGTATAATGCAACAAAGGACTCTAACTGTATCACTACAGTGGGGGTAAATAGTTCTGAATTTGAAAATGAATATGGTCTGTAGGACTAAAGACAAAACATAAGCATTATACTCTAGTAGATAAGGTTATTTCTCACAGAGTTATAGGTTAACAATTCTGAAACCAATAAATATGTATACTGGAATTCAGAAATTAAGTAAATACACAGGGGATGTATTTACTTAATTGGGAGCAATGTTTCTCACTCTTGGTATGGAAGGTTGCAAATAAGCAAAGAAAGGAAGCTAGAATAATACATGTCATAAAGAATTCGACTTGGAAATATATTGAAGATATCAATATGAATTCATGCTTAGCTTAATGTAAACACATGTGACATATAAAATGTAACTTGCATAAATAGATTAGTATGAACAAATTTCCTTTCAAGCTGAGATAGCCTGGAAGCAATGATGCTGCAGAAGCTACAGTCATGCCCAATGCCCAGATCTTGATTTCTAATGCCATTCTCCAATGAGGAAACAAAGACTCATTAGAGAAATGGCTGATCTTAAGACTAGGATGAAAAATATACAAACTGTCCTTGGAGCATCTACTAGTGTCAGAAAGTAAGAAAATAGTAAAAGAAAAAAATCTTACAGTGATGGACATTGTGCCTCTGTGTCAGAGTCATAGGAGCCAACAGAAAGAGTTCCCAGTGACCAAAGCTAGAATCATTGGAACAACAAAATAAAGTAATATTAAAGTACAAACATAAGTGTAATGTAAATATCCATGAGTCTATAATGACATAAATGACTGAATATATACATACATGGAGAAGAATAGATAAATCTCATGTCCAGAAGAATTCCAAACAATTTATGTAGGTATCTACACTCAAGGAAGTGAATGATAACTCTCAATCTCTTAACTGTGGGCTGAACAATATTAGCTCCTTTTTCAAAAAAAAAGGAGGTGGGGGGAAGCTAGAATAAACTTAGAGTGGAGAAACCTGACAAACACTAGCTCAGCTAAGTGATCAAGGTAATCACCAACAGTGATTCATCATGTTGATGATAGGTATTCTTTTTTTTTTTTTTTTTTTAAGATGGGGTTTCACCATGATGGCCAGGCTGGTCTTAAACTCCTGACCTCAGGTGATCCACCCACCTCAGCCTCCCAAAGTGCTAGGATTACAGGCTTGAGCCACCGCACCCGGCCGATAGGTATTCTTGTTATGCTGTAATGAGAATTTTACTTCTGTGGTTGTCCTCCCCAAAATCCATAACTCCAATCTAATCATGAGAAAAATATCAAATCCCATATGAAGGACTGTTTTAGTCCATTCAGGCTGCTATCACAAAATACCTTAGATTTGATGGTTTATATGTAACAGAAATTTATTTCTGACAATTTTGGAAGCTAAGAAGTCCAAGATCAAGGCAGCAGTAGATCTGATCTGTGGTTGGGGCTTGCTCAGCTTCACAGATGGAGCCTTCTTGCTTAACCTTTACATGGCAAAGGGACAAACATGCTTCCTCAGGCCTCTTTTACAAGGGCACCGATCCCATTTATCAGGTGGAGCCCTCATGACCTAATTACCTCCTGAAGACTCCACTTCTTAATATTATTCCACTAAGGATCAGATCTCCACATATGAATTGCAGGGGACAAGCATCAGATCATAGCAGGGGCATTCTAAAATTATTTCCCCAACATTTCTCAAAATTATTAAGTTCACCAGAACCAAGAAATGTCTATGAAATTGTCACACCCAAAAGTAGTTTAAGGAGTTACAAAAACTAAATGCAATATTGTATTCTGGATGGGATTCTGGAAAATAAAAATAATATTATATAAAAAGGAAATCTGAATGAAGTATGGGCTTAATAACAAATGAATCAATATTGATTCATTAATTGTGACAAATGTATCATACTATAAATAGGAAAAAATGAGTATGGGTATATGGGAACTCTATGCTATTTTCATAATTATTTTATAAATTAAAACTATTCTAAAAACTTTATTTGAAAATTATGTACCCTAGAATTGCACATGGGCCTTAATGGGAATGGACCTGATTTGTTTGACTACCAAAAAATTCTTCTTAGGGAAGAAATAGTAATAGATATGTACTAAACTAAGCAAATAAAAATGAGGCAATTATAAATTCCAGCTTTCAAAATATAGTCATTATATTTTGACAGGAAATTATTATTACCAAAATTTGCAATGTAAAAATATTGGGAGGATAAGGACTTGAGGAATGAGCATGTAGTGTGAGGAAACATTCTACAGAAATGCAGCTGAATTGAAAAATATGAAAAAGTAATATATTTGTTTGGAGCTAGAGATATAAACAGCAGGAGAAAGAGTTTGTGTAGTTAAATCAGTTGCTTCTAAGCTGAGAATGATCAAGGCTCAGTATTAAAACGGTTGTTGACTGTTTTAGGCTGTATATTTCTAAGGAAACATATTAAACATAAATACAAAAACAAGATAGTAGTGTGTTTAATGGAGAAGGATTAGACAGAAATTTAGAAACCCTCAGTGCTTGCACTAATAAGTTATTTGACTTTAAGCATAGCACTACTCTAGGTCTTCATTTCTCTTTTATGAACTGAAATATTGGAACAGATGATTGCTAAAGGACCTTCCACTCTATGATTTTATGACAGTGGAAAAAATAAATACAATTCTAAAGAAATAATACCAGATTAAAAAAAAATCTTACAGGCTCTAGGAGGCTTAATGATTAAGTAGAAAAGAAAAATAAGGTAATAAAAATGTACTTTTCTAACAATGTGTGTCAAATTTTGTAATGTAATTTAAATAAAGAAACAACTATTAGGAGACCAGGCCCATAGATATTTAGATTATTAAATCATGAACAATAAACAACAAAATTTTACCAAGAAAATGTAGAGCCAGATATATTTTGACAAATGTATTCAATGAGTTGGAAAGTAAGTGACTAAAGAGAGACCCTAGATATAAGGCATTAGTATATTTAACATTTTTTAAACAAAGTTAGAATTGAAGTTTTCTTGTGAATAAAATTACTGTCGAGTGACTTGAAGTCAGTTGGAAAATTCTTATATCCAAAAATGGTACATATATCTAACTTAGAAAAGCAGCTAGGCTGGGACAAAGGCCTTTACAGTCTTCATTAACGACACAATTGTGAAAATGAGAATTGGTATCACTGAGAAGTTAGCATGTCTTAATCGTAACTACAGAACGAAGATGTATAAAAGGGAATTTGAGAATTTATAATATTGTGTGTGCAAAGAATACTAAAGGGATGTCCCATGAAAATAATTTCATTCTTTAGGAAGAAAATAAAATTTGTATGGCAGTTTTTCAAAAGGCACACATGCATGTGCATGCGTGCGCACACACACACAAACACAAATGTTTCAGGTAACCACAGTTTACAGAGATATGCTACAGTCATTTTAAGCTACAAGGGATGAGTTGGAGTAACAACCCAGGATATGGTGATAAGGCATGGAGACTCTAGGGTGTGCATTATATTAAGGAGAGAATGACATACCAGCTTTTCCAGACGACTGATAACAGTCTGAAGAAATGGATGGAAATCATGTTATAGAGGGCTTTCCATATAAGCCAGAGGCCTTTCATACTTTATTGCATGAGAAAAGGGGGTGTAGAAAAGGTAACATTGTCAAAGAGTTTTAGAACTGTAGATGTGGTGATCGTGTGAAGAAAGAAAACACAGTAGTTAGATGACTTCAGACTCTCATATATCTAGGTTGGAATCCTAACTCTATGTGACCATCAGAAAGTTAAACTCCTAAGTCACAACTTCCTAATAAGATGTTGTGAGAATTAAAAGACATATTTGTGTAACCACTTTGTACAGTGCCTGGTTCAGTAAACAGAAGCTAAAAGCAAATAAATGTTTTGCAACAAGAGGATTGAAGTGGAGAAGAGCCCAGAATTTGAAATACCCATTTTAGAGATCATTAAAAAAAATTAAAGGAATGACAATGAGAATAAAAGTAAGAAATGAGTGGAACAACTTACAGACCTTTGTGACAAACTAAAGGGGTGAAAATGAAAGAGGAGTCACTGTTGGCTCCCAAGTTTGGCATCTGAGTGGCTGGAAGAATCACGGCTCATACTACCAGAAATGAGAAGTACAGTGGGAGCAGCAGGGGATACAGAATAATGAGTTCTGTTTTAAATGCATCTAGTATGAGGTAATGATGCTTCCAATTAAAATTTCTAATAGACAGTTTGAAATATAGATTGGTAATATTACCCTCCAACCACTAGCTGGAGGCATATATTAAGATTCTGTTCTTGGTCACATTCTTGTGTCTGTAGTCTTCCCTTCTGTAATTCCAAATAATTCCACAGTTCTGACCATCATCCTCCTACTGAAATCTGAGGCCTACTAGAGATATCCACTTAGATGTTTCATAAATACCTCAAACTCGTGTGTCTAAAGTCAAAACCATATTTGCCCCTAAATATAGGAATTTACAGTATTTTACAAGTAAAGGAGAAGATACAAAGATTTACTCCAAATTACCTATTCTGGGTGAACAGGAGTTACTATTGACAAAATCAGGTAAGTCAGTGAAATTCCTATATTTAGGGGATGTTTTTTATAAATGCTCTGTATGTATGAAATTTGGACTGTTATTTAAAATGAGCCACATTTTGCTGGTTTAACTAGAAGAAAGTAAAAAGAAGGGAAAAGCTGATGTTTTAATGTAGCTTGCCCTTTGGGAATTGAAATGAAAGAATAGGGTGGACGGACAGGTATTGACAGGTTGGGATGGGATGACTGGAGAAAGAAAAGAAAGAAAGTGAAGGTGATATTGATAGTTAACACCCTATACTATTACATTATATCCTTACAAATATCCAGCAAGAGAGTACTTTTAGTAGTACCAAACATGACTTGCCCAAGACCACACAACTTACAAGTGACAAAGCTGTGATTCAGCTAAGCAAAAAAAATTTTTTTTTAAAAAGCAGCTTCATTTCAGAATGTGGGCAACAGGAGGTTGCCAATAGGAATTATCTTTCAAGTCTTGTGGCTTGTTAGTGCCTACAGCCTACCAAGTCCTCTATCAAATTAGAAAACTTTAAGAAATGAGAGAAAAAGAAAAAGCATAAGCTACACACACACACACACACACACACACACACACACACACACACACCCACAGAAACTCTGTACTTCTCTCTATTTGCACAAGAATTACAGTCTATCATTTATTAAGGAACTCTTAAATAAGAATCTGAAGACATAATTTTAGTTTTCACTTTGTCAATTTCTACCTATATATTTTCATAAACTTGAGCAAAGTAATTCACCTTTATGAGTTTGTGTTTTCTAATTTGTAAAGTGAAGATGACATCTACCCTAAGTATTTTACCTGATTATTTTAAGGATGAATAAACTTATGAATGCACACTGTTTTTGTTACCTACAAAAAGCAAATCATATATTATTCTTATTATTATATATTTGAGACTATGATAGTGTTTTAGGAAATAAAACTGAAAAGAGAGTGCATTTAAATTTCATAAAAGTCGTGGAAAGGCTGGGAATCATACTTCTGAGTGTTAACTATTGCTATAGCAATCAAACTGCTTTTGAACATTGTCATCATTGTGAAACCTAAATGATGCCAGGACTATTTGATGTCCAAGCTTGTCCTCACATCACATTCAAAGAAATATCAATCCAGCATCAAAAAATAATTGAAATCAATTTCATATCTGTATTGCTTCCTCTTAAAAAGTCACAGTGGTTATATTCATGACATATAACTAAAGTTCTTGAATTTCTCTTTTTCACCCCTCCTTGCATTCCATCCCCAATGTCTCATAGGCATTTCATCGAAAGCTAAAGATTCTTTCTCTACTTCAAGTTTCTGAAAATTGTCTCAATCACAGTTCACAAATGTTCTTTATCTTCCTCAACTCATTTTTGTCTCTTTGTTTAATGAGTACTAAAGAAATGGTAACATTCACCTCTTGCCAGATGAATGCCAATAGCCTCAGTAGGCTCTTCATTTCTCTTACTTAAAACTTTCATTAAAACCTAGTAGCCAACACAGATCCTCTTTCGGGAGTGCATAGCAGCAAAAGCCTATGGATGCTAACAGATTAATATCTTCCCCTCAACACAACTATTATGTGCAAAACACTGCCTACATATTGAAAAAAACCTAACCTAAAGAGAACAATCAGTTGTATGATTTGGCCCCATTCTTAAGGAAAACCTAAGTAAACTTTGAAACTGCTCAAGAACTAACACCCCTTACAGCAGTCAAGTGTGTGTGGTTCTGCCCTGTATTTTTCCATTATTTATTTATTTCTTTTACTATGATTTTATTTTGTCAAAGGATTTAAGACACCCCCTCCCTGCAAAAAAAAAAAGGGCTATATATGACTGTGGCATAGGTGTCAACCTGAAAAAATTGGGATAGAACAAGATTGGATGAGGATTGCTTTAACCATGAATAAGACTAAAAACACTTGAAGTAGGAGGACTATGGTAAGAAGAAGAAGAAAGACAGTAATGTGAGAGAAGCTATAAATAAACTATAAGCTTTAAGTTGGAGCTCTGGAAATATAGGAGAACAGCAAGGGAGATTTGGAAGCCACTTATCAATAAAAGCAGAAAGAGAATAGATAAAAACAGGAAAAAAAGAAGATGAGTGAGGTAATAGCGCATAATTTTCTTTAGTTTTTCTTGGAATTAGATTATTAACTGCTTTCATAGCGAAGTGCATTGTATAAATGTTCACTGACACTAAAAATGAATGTGCTCATTTCTTTAAAGCCCTAATTCTTCATTAAAGTAGGGAAAGGAGGTAATGAGAAATTACTTAATGGGTACAAATTACATTATTACTGGGGTGATATACACACTAAAAGCCATGACTTCACGACTATGTGATATACCCATGTAACAAAATTGCACTTGTACCTCTTAAAGTTATACAAACTAAAAAGATACTTTTTGTATCTCAAATTATTTTAGAATAAATATTGGGGTATTTTTATCAAATATTATAAGGTATTATAAATAAAAGAATTGCTATTTACATCCCCAAATATTTTTATTACAGATAAAAATTACTAAATTTAAAAGTCTCTGATGCCTTGAAGGGTTAATTTAGAACTGAGGCAAAACTGAAATCATTTGATCATGAGATTTGTTTTATTATTTGTTTGATTGATTTTCTTACCTTTTGGAAGTGAAGAAAACTGGCGAGTCAGTTTTACAGTGGCTATATCATTAAAAACAGCATAGTAGTACTCATGTTGAAGTCACAAGCAGACTGGAGATGTCACCACTTTGTCTAAGTTGGTAGCTGGGCTGGGGGTGGAAGGAATGTGGGAACCTAGGAGCGGAACTTAACGGCGGGACCAGCCAAACACAAGGTCCAAGTGGGAGGACAATTTCCAGTCATGACCCAGGTGAACAATCAGAATCAGGATCTTGGGTGTACCTGAGTCTGAAAACATGATGATGGTTAGCATTAATTTTCTTTTGAGGCAGGGTCTTGCTCTGTTGCCCAGGCTGGAATGCAGTGACACAATCAAAGCTCATTGCACACTTGACCTCCTAGGCTCAAGCAATCCTTCTGCTTTATCCTGCTGCCTCATCCTTACAGGTAGGTGGGTCTGCAGGTGTGCATCATGACACCTGGCAGTGTGTGTGTGTGTGTGTGTGTGTGTCTCTGTGTGTGTGTGTGTGTGTGTGTGTGTGTAGAGATGGGTTCACTATGTTGCCCAGGCTGCTCTCAAACTCCTGTGCTCAAGCAATCCAACCACCTTAGTCTCCCAAAGTATTGGAATTATAGGCATAAGCCACAACACCTGGCCCAGTATTTTTGTAAAATTTAAACCGAGATAAGAAGCAAGGAGTCAGTCAATTAAACAGTGATGTGAAAAACTTGGCCAAAATTCGTACATTGAAGTTCTAACCCCCAGCTTCTTAGAATGTGGTTATAATTGGGATAAAGTCTTTCAAGAGGTAATTAAGGTAAAATGAAGTCACATGAGTGGGCCTTAATTCAATATAACTGGTCTACTTTTAAGAGGAGTTTAGGAAGCAGAGGCACAGCAGAAAGACCACATGAAGACAAAGGGGAAAATGTGTCTATCTGCGAGCCATACAGAGAGACAGCAGAATGAAACCAAGCCTGCCAACACCTTGACTTCAGACTTCTAGCCTCCAAAACTGTGAGGATACCTTTCTGTTTCTTAAGTCATTCACTCAGGCAGTTTGTTATGACACCCTTAAAAAACTAACACACGGTAGATTCAAGACGTATTTGAAATGTAGAACTGCTTGGGTTTTGGATTGGATTGGGTGTTGAAGAGAGGTGGGTTTAAGAAAGATATGTTAAGAACCGGTTTCCTACTTTGAGCAATTGCCTAAATGCTATTGCAGTTATGGAACCCCTAACAGGAGACTTACATAGATTTTATAACTTGTCAAATTCCCTCAGCTAGGAGACAGTGAACCTGGAACTTGAATCCAAGTTTGTCTGATGCCAGAGCTACAATGTTAACCTCTATTGCTATACTCCTCACATATTTTAAATATTGTACTAATAGCTGTGAAATTTTTAAAGCAAAAATGAACCATAGGGGTGAAATTACTAACTTCACTCCTTTATTTTACTGTTAGAAAACTGAGGCTCTAGAGAAAGAGCAGTCCTCTCCATTTTAAAAGAATAAATTCAATTTATCTTTGTATGATAAAAGGGACTAAAAATAAGTCTTCTCCTATCTATAGAAACAGAACTAATTTTCTCTGTTGATTAAGGATGTCCCTTTGAATGGAGAAAATCAAAATCATTAGCATTTCAGATAATAGATTTAACAAAAGTCTTTTCATCTGGTGATTTTTGTTTAATGAAACACTGCAAAGCATGAAACTTTACATGACAGGATTTAGCTGAATTTAACTTTATACACCTTGACTTACCAGAAAGAATTTTGTTGTAGAACAATGTAACTTAGAATAGTGATTCCCATGCTTATGCTTTTTCCCCTTTTTATTATCTCCCTCTCTTTGCCCCAAAACTCTTTCTTATTTTCAGGATTTTCCTTATTTTTACTTACATTCATAGAACACATATACATTCACAAACAGATAAAAGACTCAAGCAATGCATCTTGAAAATGACCACCGATATCAAAGTTCTATTTGGAACTCTGTTGACTAAGATGAGGATCAGAGCAAATCTTATTTTTTCACTTTTATTTTTTAATTTCCATAGGTTTTGGGGGAACAGGTGGTGTTTGGTTACATGACTAATTTCATTTTGTATTATTATTATAGTTTAAGTTCTGGGACACATGTGCAGAATGTGTAGGTTTGTTACATAGGTATACACGTGCCATGGTGGTTTGCTGCATCCATGCCCCCATCATCTACATTAGGTATTTTTCCTAATGTTATCCCTCCTCAATCCCCCCATCCCCTGCTATCCCTTCCATAGTCCCCCCACTCCCCAACAGGCCCTGTTGTGTAATGTTCCCCTCCCTGTGTCCATACGTTCTCACTGTCCTACACCCACTTATGAGTGAGAACATGTGGTATTTGGTTTTCTGTTCTTGTGTCAGTTTGCTGAGAATGATGGTTTCCAGCTTCATCCATGTCCCTGCAAAGGACGTGAACTCATCTTTTTTTATGGCTGCATAGTATTCCATGGTGTGTATATGCCACACTTTCTTTATCCAGTCTATCCTTGATGGGCATTTGGATTGGTTCCAAATCTTTGCTATTGTAAACAGTGCTGCGATAAACATACATGTGCATGTGTCTTTATAATAGAATGATTTATAATTCTTTGGGTATATACCAAGTAATGGGATTGCTGGGTCAAATGGTATTTCTATTTCTAGATCCTTGAGGAATCACTACACTGTCTTCCACAATGGTTGAACCAATTTACACTCCCACCAACAGTGTAAAAGCGTTTCTATTTCTCCACATCCTCTCCAGCATCTGTTGTCTCCTGACTTTTTAATGATCACCATTCAAAGTGGCATGAGATAGTATCTCAATGTCATTTTGATTTGCATTTTTCTAATGACCAGTGATGATGAGCTGTTTTTCAGCTGTTTGTTGGCTGCGTAGATGTCTTCTTTAGAGAAGTGTTTGTTGCTATTCTTTGCCCACTTTTTGATGGCATTGCTTTTTTCTTGTAAATTTATTTGAGTTCTCCGTAGATTCTGGTTATTGGCCCTTTGTCAGATGGGTAGATTGCAAATTTTTTTCCCCATTCTGTTGCTTGCTGGTTAGATCTAATGATATTTTCTTTTGCTGTGCAGAAGCTCTTAAGTTTAATTTGTTCCCATTTGTCTATTTTGGCTTTTGTTGCCATTGCTTTTAGTGTTTTAGTCATTAAGTCCTTGCCTATGCCTATGTCCTCAGTGGTATTTCCTAGGTTTTCTCCTAGGATATTTATGGTGTTAGGTTTTATGTTTAAATCTTTAATCCGTCTGGAGTTAATTTTCGTATAAGGTATAAGGAAGGGATCCAATTTCAGCATACGGCTAGCCAGTTTTCCCAACACCATTTATTAAATAGGGAATCCTTTCCCATTGCTTGTTTTTGTCAGGTTTGTCAAAGGTCTGATGGTAAGTTCTTTAGTGGTGATTTCAGAGATTTTGATGCACCCATCACCTGAGCAGTATACACCATTCCCAATTTGTAGTCTTTTATCCCTCACCACCCCCCACCCCACCCTGTCCCCAAGTCCCCAAGGTTCATTGTGTCATTCTTTTGCCTTCAGAGCAAACCTTAAATCCTAGGAAAGAAGGGTACATTGAAATGAACCAGGAAGAATGAGTATTTTCCACTATCTACCCTCACATTACCAGCATCATCACTATGACCATCACCACCTCCTCTGCCACAAACAAATACCAGACTATCACTCTGAAAAATCTAGTCTAGGCCCATGATAGGATGTGAGACAGAGCATGTTGAGACTATGGGAAACATTATTCTTACGTTATTTTCAGTAGAAATTCCATTGAATTTTTAGTACAGAAATTAAAATTTTAGTAACGAAAAACATTATTCAGTCATCTGGAGTTAGACAATTCATAAGTATTTTTAATATTCAATTCTTTTGTCTGTAAAATGAGAGATTTTTTTCCTTAAAAGATACAGCACAGAATACTGGGGAAAACCCAGCCTTTAGAGTTCAACAGATTTGGTTCAAATCCCTACTCTGCTAGAGTTACTTACTCAAACTTGTCTTGGACTTCTTTCATCATCTATAAAATGATCTTTACGTTGTTTAATTACATTGTGGAAGGATTCAAGGGGATAACACATAAAAAGAAATGACCACTTCTCAATAAATATTCCTTCTATCAAAATCCTGTTAAACTCCATGATCTTAAATCAGATTGTAATGAACAATCAGGATAAGTCCTAGAAGATAAAAGAAAAGAGAAAAAGTGTGCCGCTTCTTTTGTTTTAGTAGAGATGGTGATGGTAGTTAAGCTCCATAGTTAAGTAATTGAGAAAACTTTCATTGAGTACTGAATATTTTACTGGGCATTAGGATACAAAGATGCCCATTATATGATTAACAAGGAATTCATAGTCTACTCAGAAGATGAACAAATAATAAGCATTAGCAAGCATTGTGGTTATATCAGTGATAAAGCTCAATATACGATATTGTAGGCACATAAAGGGAATATGTAGCCCAACCTGGAGTGAATTTCATGCACATAAATCACTGGTCTCTTCTTGCCCTTTTCTGATACAGCAAACTCCTCTCTTGGAAGCCGCTAAGCATTGAGTGCCTTGTTGAAACACAATAACTTTACACTTGAAAAAATAAGGCACTCAGTAAACATCCCAATTTGTGAAGGATATTCTTTGGATGTTTTGATACTTAGCCTTGTTTGGAGAACCCTAATTTACAGAATTTTATTATTTTAATTATCAAAAATTTTATTTTTATCTTTTAGGAGGTCTGCATTAATATGTTTTAGGAGGTCTGCATTACAATATCACTTTACAATTTCCCTTAACTGATACATGGCTTCATTGCACCTGGTAAGAAATGACTTCAATTACTATTATACAAAATTGCAACGGGATCTTATGCAGACCAAAGGAAAAGAAAAGAATATTGAAAGTCTTTGACCTCTATGTGATATTAAGGGAAGTTATTGCTACATAGAGGTATAGCACTGAGTCTTTTAAATGGTAGGAGAGCCATGGCTTCTGGGGGTCCTGATATTTTAAATTTTTCTTTGTATTTTAAAGCCGTATATTTCTGAGATTATAGCTTTCTTCTTTTTCTTCAATCTTCCTCATTTTTTTTAAAAAAGGAACTGATAAGAAAAAGTATCTCTCTTTTCCTTCATATGTGCTGCAGGATATAGGGACTGCACTGTATTTTCAGGAAAAGAAAAATATTTGAGTTGCTTAATTAGGTGAATCAATACCATAAAATAATTGGATTGTGAAACTGGAAACCTGAAAGTTATACAATGTGTCTTGGTAAACAAATTAATGAAGCATTTGGCTGGATGCATTCATGTAGAAAAATCTTGTCATAAAAGATCCTGGAGATATTTTTATTTAAAGTGACAAAAATTCCTAAGGAGATGAGACTCTCCTAACAGAAAAATCTGTGAACATGTATAACAAGAATATATTAAAGTTTTCTTGTTATAATGTTTTTCAATCCCGTTTTAAAAATCTGTCATGTTTGTGTGTTGGGGAAGGGGGTGTTGGGAGTAGAGAGAGAGAGACTTGGAAAAGCAGAAATTCATCAGCTCTTGGTTATTGAATGGCAAACACAGTAGTTCCACTGTAAAGAGAAGTCAACTGAGATGTCCACCACCACAGGCATTTAATTCCTGGTGGATTAATTTTTGTTGTGAAGTGATAAAAGATGCAACCTTAAGCTTTCAGCATCTAGTATCTGTAGCTCTGCCAGACAGTTGATTGAGTGTTCATCTTAGCCCAGATTAAGCCAGGTCCATGTGACTGTAAGGGGTAAGTGCAGCATTGAACCTAGGGGGCCTCCTTTTTATAAGTTAGACCTTAAAACATACAAACAGCTGATTTTTCTCTAAAAACTATTACCTTGTACTTTCTCTACCTTTTGTTAATAATGTTCACTGCAGAAATGAATTTAAAAAAATCTCTCTGTTTATAAATGTCTATGGCAAAGAATTTTAATAAGTCTTACCAAAACTTTAGAATTATAGAAGTTAAGAAAACCCTGTATTAAATAAAGGTAAACAAGTTTTCTTACTGCAGGAATTTTTTCAAACCTTTAACATGCATCACCAGAGTATAAGATGACAAAGGATAGAATACAGTGCTTTCATATTTTGTTGACTACAGAATTAGTTGCAAAGTTAGGGTGAAATTTTTTTTTGTTCTATAGAGTCTAGTAACTCACCTTCTATTTCCCTTAGAACAAAAAGTGCTTTCTTCTCCTAGCAAGCAATTTAAGTGGATTTGACTAAGGGAGGTTCAGATCGTAAGGTGCAAGGATGTTTGAAGACCCTAATAGCCCTTAGTTACTGTTTCTTTTGGAAGCTCCGTTCCAAATCATTTCAAAATTTTGAAATGTAATCAAATGTCACATTAAATAAAATATTTTTTCTTAAAGTCATTTTAAAGGATTTGCAAAGGTAGCTTTTCTGACACTAATAAGATACAATTTAAAAACAGGTAATGCATTGCAAACTTTGAAAAAAGAAAGGAGCCAATTATGAACAGAATTGGAAATCATTGGAAGTAAAAAAGAAAGAAAGAAAGAAAAAGGGTATCAAAAAAACATACACTGGCAGTGTATATTAAAATATCATTTAGGGAATAAGTTGTTTTTTTTTTTCTCACCATCAGCACTGTTATACAATTTCAGGAGTAAAATGAAAACAAACTGTCATGTGAATGGTGCCTACTAATTGTTTGCTCTATGGCAGCCCTGTCACTGCTTGAACCCAGGAACAAACCTGCTCTAGTTGGGAGGCTGGTATATCTGTGGAAATGCAGCACATCCACCTGTCAAAACAGGAGGCCATTAAGCCCTGCAATCAAAGTACCAGCAACCTCTGCTCTGATTCCAGGATCACCAAGCAATCCTCTGATTATAATTTTCTTTCTATGCAGCTTCCTACAGAGAAAGAATATGATGGTCAGAGAAATGAGTATCTGCCCCACTTGACAATTATATTTCTCACTGTAAATGAAATGAAAACTGGCTTTTCCAGTAGTCCATTGTTTGCTGTTTAAGAGTGAATACGGATTTTCAAGTTTGAACTAGTCTAGGAGACAGACAAAACCAAATTTTGAGTTTGAAAATCTGGTCTGGTATGCCTTTGAAATGTAGTACAATTTTGTGAAACTTCTTAAAGATAACAAGTGGGCCTTATTTTGCATTGCAGTGGCTCAAACACCTTTACATTTAAACCCAAATTCGGGTGAGATCCTGGATAATAAATAACAGACTATTTTTAAGTGGAACCTGAGAAATACAAGCAGATGATAAAGAAATAAATCAATTATATATGTAAAATACTTAGAATTACATTGTTTTACTTAAATCTAAAAACTTTCTGAGGTAAATTAATGTCATCTTCTATAATGAAGAAAGAAGTGATGCTCTGTGAAATTTCTCTGATCTGCCTAAGGCCACACAGGAACTGGAGGGGCTAGAATTGAATCATAGTATCACTGGTTTTGCATTGCATGTCGTACTACAACATCACATAAGTAAAATGATGAAATTATTACTGGTAGAGGGTCTTGACTATCAGTTGTCCAGGTTCTTGGCATTTTGGAAAAGGAATTGGACAAAATACACAAAGCAACAAAAGAACAGAACAATGAAAGAAGCAATAAAAGACACAATGAAACCACAGATTTATTGAAGTGAAAGTACACTGCAAAGTGTGGGAGGAAGCTTGAGCAAGCAGCTCAAGAACACCGGCTGCAAAATCTTCTGAGTTTAAGTACGCTTTAGAGCTTTTCTATTGGTTACACCCTATGTAAATGAAGATGACCTGCAACCAATTGGAGGCTGAACTAAGGTTACATAATATACAAATGAAGACTTGGATTGTGACCAATTGGAGGCTGAAGTGAAGTTATATCCTATGCAAATGAAAACTTGGTCCGTCACCAATTGGTGGCTGATATGAAGGCTCCCTGTCTCCAGTCCCTATTCTCATTCCTTAGAATGACACTGTATAACATGTCTAAGTGGAGAATAGAGAAATAATATGAAAAGAAAGAAAACTGCAGAAAGTCACAAAGCTAGGGCTGGCTGAGAGGAAATTGAAATAATCAGTGAAGAGTTTAGACTATACTAATAAATGGCAATAAATACTGAACACTGATATAAAAATAATGTCCATCTCCATCAAGAAATCAAAAAGTATGCAGTGACTATTTAATGTATGTTGGTTACAAATTGAGTTGAATTGTTTGTATATCTAGTCACACCTGTTGGCATATCTATTCCATTATAAATAATCTTTTACTTGTAAACAATCGGAGACATACTCATATAAAACTACAGAATGTGATTTATAGATAATGGACTTGAAGAGTATGCAGTTATGCAGATCAGAATAATTGCTTAACTTACAAAAAATAAGTTTTAGTAGGTGGTTCTGAATATACCGGTAGAAAACAGTAAGGAATTGCATACATTATCATAGTGAACAGCTAGTCAGGCATGTGTCAATTTTAAGTGTCAGAGGATCAAATATAAAGAACTCTACACCAGCTGGGTCTGTATTGCCATACAATAATTGGAAACTTGGCAAGTAAGTGTTCACACCAATGACAGTGTGATTCCTATTGACTGGAAACACCACTCTGGTAGTTTTAATTAGAGATGTGTCATGTAATTCATTGTTAACCATGATGTGGATGAGCCAGCATTGGTTACAGTTTGAAAAACTGCCTGGACCTTTATTCCATATATGGGAATCTCTTGGCAAGATTTTTTGTGAGCTGAAAATAATGCATATTATGTCTGCTAGTCATTAAGTCATGTCCCATTGTGTTAATGCCATGACTACATGGAAAAACAGATGTGGCAATTAAAAACTAAAAGTGATACCCATTTATTTTTGGCTGGAGAATTGCTACACATAGAAGCATTTTTTTCTTCCTTAGCCAAAAATATGGCAGGAACAGAGTAACTATTATTTTCCCACTGTTTGTGAATAGTTCGTGAATCATGATCCACACTCAACCACCTGCATATTTCTATTTTTGAACCATTTAAAATTATGCTTATATTCATTTACTGAAATTTCTATGAACTCCCCCCCACAAAAAAAAATAAAACAACTAATGTGTACTTCCAATTCTTTTGATGGGGGGAGGCGCATGATTAAGCCAAGTTGGCCAGAAAGCAAAGTCCAGTTAAATGACTAAATAAAATAGCAGCTATAAACAAGCCTTGTACTCAAAGAGAAACTTACAAGTATATAGATAGAAAGTAGAGAATGGCATTCCCATGTCTATCATACATGTATTGTACAACCAACTGGCCATGTCCTTATTTGACAGCAATTGATCAAATTGACAATGGATCTATGTAAATCCACTTTGAAGAAAATGAAAAATATCATATTAACTAGACTTCAGCCTGTTCTAGTTTAAAAATTTTCTACAAGCTAAGTATTTTTAAGTATCTGGTTTTGGCAAATATTTATTCAAGACTTTTCAGGAAACTAAAGAATAAGATACAGTTTCCACTGTCATGAAGTTTACAGTCTAGTAAGGGAGATAACTAACACTATAATATAAACAGCTATACTTAAAAACAAATTGTGTTAAGTATCATATGTGAGGTAGATTAAATTGTTGTGTGAGATTATGGTAATAAAGCTGCAAGAAAACACAGTCCCTTTAAAAACCTCAGCTACCATCTTTGAATAAATTGGCAAGCTGATTCTGAAATTCATATGAAAAGTCAAGGGGCTTAGAATAAAATTCAAGGGGCTTAGCCGAAACAGTATTTAAAAAGAAAAAGAAATGTGAAGGATTTACACTTCTTGATTTTAGAACTTACTACAGTGCTATAGTAATCAAGCCAGTGTGATATTGGTATGAGGAGAAACACATGTATCAATGATATAGAGTTGAGAATCCAGAAATATACCACCACATTTGTGCTCAACTGATTTTGAAAGGGATGACAAAACAATTCAGTGGGAAAGAAAAGTTGATGAAAAATTGTGCTGAAATAACTGGAAAGTCACATTAAGAATAAAGAAAAGAAGTTGGAACTATATTTTTATTTTTTATTTTTAAAAATTTTCTGTAAGTTATTGGGATACAGGTGGTATCTGGTTGTAAGAGTAAATTCTTTAGTGGTGATTTTTGAGATTTTGGTGCACTTATCACCTGAGCAGCATACACTGTACCTTATTTGTAGTCTTTTATCCCTCACCCCTCTACCACTCTTCCCTCCAAGTCCCCAGAGTCCATTATATCATTCCTATGCCTTTGCATCCTCATAACTTAGCTCCCACGTATCAGTGAGAATATACTGTTTGGTTTTCCATTCCTGAGTTACTTCACTTAAAATAGTAGTCTTCAGTTTCATCTAGTTCCCTGAAAATGCTATTAATTCATTCCTTTTTACGGCTATGTAGTATTCCATCATATACATATACTATAATTTCTTTATACACTCATTGATTGATGGGCATTTGGGTTAGTTACATGATTTTGCAATTGTAAATTGTGCTGCTATAAATGTGCATGTGCAAGTATCTTTTTTGAGTACCCAGTAGTGGGATTGCTGGATCAAATGGTAGTTCTACTTTTAGTTCTTTAAGGGATCTCCACACTGTTTTCCACAGTGGCTTTACTAGGTTACATTCCCACCAGCAGTGTAGAAATGTTTCCTGTTCACTGCATCCGTGCCTACAGCTACTGTTGTTTGATTGTGGCCATTCTTGCAGGAGTGAGGTGGTATCGAATTGTGGTTTTGATTTGCATTTCCCTGATCATTAGTGTGACATTTTTTTCATGGGTGTGTTTATTAGCCATTTATATATCTTCTTTTTTTTTTGAGATGGAGTCTCTCTCTGTCACCCAGGCTGGAGTACAGTGGCACAATCCCCTCCACCTCTTGGGTTCAAGCAATTATCTTGCCCCAGCCTCCCAAGTACCTGGGACTACAGGTGCATGCCACCATGCTCAGCTAATTTTTTGTATGTTTAGTAGAGACAGGGTTTCACCATGTTGGTCAGCATGGTCTCAATCTCTTGACCTAGTGATCCGTCAGCCTTGGCTTACCAAAGTGCTGGAATTACAGGCATGAGCCACTGCTCCCGGCTAATATCTTCTTTTGAGAATTGTGTATTCATGTCCTTAGCCTACTTTTTGATGGAATTGTTTGTTTTTATCCTACTGATATGTTTGTGTTCATTGTAGATTCTAGATATTAGTCCTTTGACAGATGCATATATTATGAAGATTTTCTCCCACTCTGTATTGTCTGTTTATTCTGCTGACTGTTACTTTTGCCATGTAAAAGCTCTTTAGTTTAATTAGGTCCCAGCTATTTATTTTTGTTTTTATTGCATTTGCTTTTGGGTTCTTGGTCATAAAATTCTTGCCTAAGCCAGTGTCTAGAAGGGTTTTTCTA
Source organism: Sapajus apella (assembly GCF_009761245.1). NCBI lineage: Eukaryota > Metazoa > Chordata > Mammalia > Primates > Cebidae > Sapajus > Sapajus apella. Next base: position 2,551,581 of record NW_022437006.1, read on the forward strand.
ATGTTACCTTATAAAATTTTTATAATTTCAGATCTCATATTTAAGTCCTTAATCCATCTTGAGTTGATTGTTGTATAAGCTGAGAGATAGGGATCCAGTTTCATTCTCCTATATGTGACTAGTCAATTGTCCCAGTACCATTTGTTGAAAAGGGTGTCTTTCTCCACTTTATGTTTTTGTTTGCTTTGTCTGAGATCAATTGGCTGTAAGAATTTAGGTTTATTTTTGTATTACCTATTCCGTTACGTTGGTCTATGTACCTATTTTTATACAAGTACCATGCTGTTTTGGTGACTGTGGCCTTATAGTTTGAAGTCGGGTAGTGTGATACCTCCAGATTTGTTCTTTTTGCTTAGCCTTCCTTTGGCTATGCGGGCTCGTTTTTGGTTCCATATGAATTTTATAATTGTTTTTTCTAACTCTGTGAAAAAATTCTAACTCTCTTTGATAGGGATTCTGTTGAATTTGCAGATTGCTTTTGGCAGTAAGGTCATTCTGACAATATTGAGTCTACCCATCCATGAGCATGAATGTGTTTTCGTTTATTTGTGTCTTCGATGATTTCTTTCACCAATGTTTTGCAGTTTTCCTTGTAGAGGTATTTCGACTCCTTTGTGAGGTATATTGATTTGTGTACATTAATCTTGTATCCAGAAACTTTGCTGAATTATTTTATCAGTTCTAGGAGCTTTCTGAAGGTGTCCTTAGGATTTTCAAGGTAAACAATCATAATGTCAGCAAAAGGTGACAGTTTGACTTCCTCTTTACCGATTTGGGTGCTCTTTTTTTCTTTCTCTTGTCTCATTTCTCTGGCTAGAACTTCCAGTACTATGTTGAAGAGGAGTGGTGGGAGTGGGCATCCTTGTCTTGTTCCAGTTTTCAGAGGGAATGCTTTCAACTTTTCCCCATTCAGTATTGTCTTGACTGTGGGTTTGTCATAGATGGCTTTAATACATTGATGTATGTCCCTCGTATGCTGATTTTGCTGAGAGTTTTAATCATAAAGGGATGCTGCATTTTGTTGAATGCTTTTTCTGCACATATGGAGATAATCATATTATTTTTATTTTTAATTCTGTGTATGTGGTGTGTCACATTTATTAATTTGCATATGCTAAACCATACCTGCATCCCTGGTATGAAACCCACTTGATCATGGTGGATTATCTTTTTGATATGTTGTTGGATTCAGTTAGCTAGTATTTTGTTAAGGACTTTAGCATCTGTGTTCATCAAGGATATTGGTCTTTAGTTTTCTTTTTTGGTTATGTCCTTTCCTGTTTTTGGTATTACAGTGATGCTGGCTTCATAGAATGAATTGGGGAGGATTCCTTCTTTATCTTGTGGAATAGTGTCGAAAGGATTGATACCAATTCTTCTTTGAATGTCTGATAGAATTCTGCTGTGAATCTGTCTAGTCCTAGACTTTTTTTGTTAATTTTTAAATTACCATTACAATCTCACTGCTTGTTACTTTTAGTCTGTTCAGGTTACCTAATTATTTCTGATTTAAGTTAGGAGGATTGTATATTTACAGGAATTTATTCATATCTTCAAGGTGTTCTGGTTTATGTGCATAAAGGTGTTCATAGTAGCCTTGAATGATCTTTTGTATTTCAGTGTTGTCAGTTGTAATATCTTCTGCTTTGTTTCTTAGTGAGGTTATTTGGATTTTCTCTCTTCTTTTCTCAGTTAATCTTGCTAATGTTTCTTTTCAAAGAAACAGCTTTTTGTTTCATTTATCTTTTGTATTTTTTTGTTTGTTTATTTTAATTTCATTTATTTCTGCTCTGATCTTGGTTATTTCCTTTCTTCTGCTGGGCTTGGGTTTGGTTTGTTCTTGTTTCTCTAATTCCCTGAGGTGGGACCTTAGATTGTCTGTGCTCTTTCAGACTTTTTGATGTAGGCATTTAGGGTTATGAACTTTTCTCTTAGTGGTTTTGATAGGTTGTGCCATTATTGTCATTCAGTTCAAATAATTTTATAATTTACGTATTGATTTCATTTTTGACCCAGTAGTCATTCAGGAACGGATTATTTAACTTCCATGTATTTGCATGGTTTTGAATGTTCCTTTTGGAGTTGATTTCCAGTTTTATTACACTGTGGTCAGAAGAGTGCCTTATATAATTTCAATTCTTTTAAATTTGTTGAGACTCATTTTATGGCCTATCACATGTTCTGTCTTGCAGAAAGTTCCATGCATTGTTGAATTGAATGTGTATTCTGCACTTGTTGGATGAAATGTTCTGTACATATCTCTGAAGTCCATTTGCTCAAAGGTATAGTTAAAGCCATTATTCCTTTGTTGATTTCCTGTCTTGATGGCCTGTCTGGTGCTGTCAGTAGAGTACTGAAGTTCCCCAGTATTATTGTGTTGCTGTCTATATCATTTCTTAGGTCTATTATAAATTTGGGACCTCCAGCGTTGGGTACATATATGTTTAGGATTGTGATGTTTTCCTGTTGGAAAAGGCCTTTTACCATTACATAATGTCACTTTTTGTCTCTTTTATCCACTATTGCTCTAAAGTTTGTTTTGTTTGATATAAGAATAGCTACCTCTGCTCACTTTTGGTGTCCATTTGCATGAAATGCCTTCTTTCATCCTTTTGCTTTATGTCCTGTGTGTTAGGTGAGTCTCTTAAAGGCAGCAGATAGTTGGTTGGTGAGTTCTTATCCATTCAGTGGTTTTGTATCTTTTAAGTGCAGCATTTAGATCATTTACATTAAATGTTAGTATTGAAATGTGACGTACTGTTCGATTTATCATGCTTTTTGTTGCCTGTGTACTTTGTTTTTGTTTTTTTGCTTTTTAACTTGTATTTTTGTTTAATAGGTGCTGTCTGATTTATAGGTTCTGTTTTGATGTGTTTCCAGGATTTGTTCTAAGATATAGAGCTCCTTTTAGCAGTTCTTGCAGTGGTGGCTTAGTAATGGAGAATTCTCTCAGGCTTTGTTTGTCTGAAAATGACTGTATCTTTTCTCCATATATGATGCTTAGTGTTGCTGGATACAAAATTCCTGACTGATAATTGTTTTGTTTGAAGAGGCTGAAGATAGAGCCCCAGTCACTTTTAGCATGTAGGGTTTATGCTGATAAATCTGCTGTTAATCTGATAGGTTTTCCTGTATAGGTTACATAGTGCTTCGCTTTCACAGCTCTTAAGATTCTTTCCATCATCTTAATTTTAGATAACCTGATGACAATGGGCCTAGGTGAAGATCTTTTTATGATGAATTTCCTGGGTCTTCTTTGTGCTTCTTGTATTTGTGTGTCTAGGTTTCTAGCAAGGCTGGGGAAGTTTTCCTCAAATGTTTTCCCTGATATATTTTCCAAACTTTTAGAATTGTCTTCTTCCTCAGGAACATCAATTATTCTTAGGTTTGGTCATTTAACATAATCTCAGACTTCTTGGATTCTTTGTTTGTATTTTCTTATCTTTTTTCTTTGTTTTTTTGGATTTGGTTAATTTGAAAACCTTGTTTTTGAGCTCTGAATTTTTTTCTTCTACTTATTCAATTCTATTGCTTAGACTTTCCAGAGCATTTTGCATTTCTAAAAGTATGTCCAAAGTTTCCTGACTTTTTGAGTGTTTTTTTCTTTAAGCTATCTATTTACTGGGATATTTCTCCCTTCACTTCTTATATTGTTTTTCTGATTTTCTTGCATTGAGCTTCGCCTTTATCTGGTGCCTTCCTGATTAGCTTAATAACTAACCTCCTGAATTATTTTTTCAGGTAAATTAGGGATTTTTTCTTGGTTTGGATCCATTGCTGGTGAACTAGTGTGATTTTGGGGGGTGTTGAAGATCACTGTTTTGTCTATTACCAGAGTTGGTTTTCTTCTCATTTGGGTAGGCTCTGTCAGAGGAAAGGTCTAGGACTGAAGTCTGTTATTCAGATTTTTTGTTGTCCCATGGGGTGTTCCCTTGATGGAAAACTCTTCCCCTTTTCTTGTGGACATGGCTTCTGGTGAGCCATCCTGCAGTGATTGTTGTCTCTCTTCTGGGTCTAGGCACCTAACAAGCCTATGTGGCTCCAGGCTGACACTGGGGGTTGTCTGCACAATCTTCTATTGTGAGCCATCTATGAGTCTCTCAGCCATGGATACCAACACCTGTTCTGGTGGATGTGGCAGAGGATACCATGGCATGCGGGTTCTCAGGTTTGGTGGTTTAATGCTCTATTAAAAAAATTTACTTTAATTTCTGGGATACATGTACTGAATGTGCCAGTTTTTTACATAGGTGTACATGTGCTATGGTGGTTTGCTACATCCATCACCCCATCACCTGTCATCTAGGTTTTAAGACCTGCATGTAATAGGTATTTGTTCTAATGTTCTCCCTCCCCTTTCAACCAACTGCCAACAGGCCCCAGTGTAAGATGTTTCCCTCTGTGTCCATGTATTCTCATTGTTCAACTCCCAGTTATGAGTGAGAATATGCGGTGTTTGGTTTTCTGTTCCAGTATTAGTTGCAGCTTCATCCATGTCCCTGCAAAGGATGTGAACTCATTCTATTTTATGGCTAAATAGTATTCCATGGTGTATATGTGCCACATTATTTTTGATGGGCATTTGGGTTGGTTTCAAGTCTTTGCTATTGTAAATAGTGCTAAAATAAACATACATGTGCATATGTCTTTATAGCAGAATGATTTATTATCATTTGGGTATGTACCCAGTAATGGGATTGTTGGGTCAAATGATATTTGTGGTTCTAGATCCTTGAGGAATCATCACACTGTCTTCCACAATGATTGAACTAATTTGCACTCCCACCAACAGTGTAAAGTGTTCCTATTTCTCTACAGTCTCACCAGCATCTATTGTTTCTTGACCTTTTCATATTCGCCATTCTGACTGGTGGGAGATAGTATCTCCTTGTGGTTTTGATTTGCATTTCTTTAATGACCAGTGATGATTAGCTTTTTTTTTTCATATGTTTGTTGATCACATAAATTTCTTTTTTTTTCTTTTATTATTATTATTACACTTTAAGTTTGGGAGTAAATGTACAGAGCATGCAGGTTTGTTACATAGGTATACATGTGCCATGGTGGTTTGCTACATCCATCACCCCATCACCTACATTAGGTATTTCTCTTAATGCTATCCCTCCCCTGACCCCCAACCCCTGCTATCCCTCCTCTAGACCCCGACAGGCCCCAGTGCGTGATGTTCCCCTCCCTGTGTCCATGTGTTCTCATTGTTCTACACCCACTTATGAGTGAGAATATGTGGTATTTGGTTTTCTGTTCTTGTGTCAGTTAGCTGCAAATGATGGCTTCCAGCTTTATCCATGTCCATGCAAAGGGCATGAACTCATCCTTTCTTGTGGCTGCATAGTATCCCATAGTGTATATGTGCAATATTTTCTTTATCCAGTCTGTCCTTGATGGGCATTTGGGTTGGTTCCAAATCTTTGCTATTGTAAACAGTGCTAAAATAAACATACAAGTGCATATGTCTTTATAATAGAATGATTTATAATCCTTTGGGTATATACCCAGTAGTGGGATTGCTGAGTTAAATGGTATTTCTATTTCTAGAGCCTTGAGGAATTGCTTCACTGTCTTCCACAATGGTTGAACTAGTTTACACTCCCACCAACAGTGTAAAAGCATTCCTATTTCTCCACATCCTCTCCAGCATCTGTTGTCTCCAAATTTTTTAATGATTGCCATTCTAACTGGCATGGTATCTCAAAATGGTTTTGATTTGCATTTCTCTAATGACCAGTGATAATGAGCATTTTTTCATATGTTTGTTGGCTGCATAAATGTCTTCTTTTGAAAAGTACCTGTTCATATACTTCATCGACTTTTTGATGGGGTTGTTTTATTTTTCTTGTAAATTTGTTTTAGTTCTTTGTAGATTCTGGATATTAGCCCTTTGTCAGATGGGTAGATTGCAAAGATTTTTCCCATTCTGTTGGTTGCCAGTTCACTCTAATGATTACTTCTTTTGCTGTGCAGAAGCTTTTAAGTTTAATTAGATCCCATTTGTCAATTTTGGCTTTTGTTGCCATTGCTTTTGGTGTTTTAGTCATGAAGTCCTTGCCCATGCCTGTGTCCTGAATGATATCACCTAGATTTTCTTCTAGGATTTTTATGGTGTTAGAATTTATGTTTAAATCTTTAATCCATCAGGAGTTAATTTTTGTATAAGGTTTAAGGAAGGGAATCAGTTTCAGCTTTCTGCATATGGTTAGCCAGTTTTCCCAATACCATTTATTTAATAAGGAATCCTTTCCCCGTTGCTTGTTTTTGTCAGGTTTGTCAAAGATCAGATGGCTATAGGTGTGTAGCATTATCTAAGACCTCTGTTCCTTTCCATTGGTCTTTATCTCTCTAGTGGTACCAGTTCTATGCTGATTTGGTTACTGTAGCCTTGACTTCAAACTGTTTTGACATCAGGTTTTGAGAAATATCTGTTCATATCCTCTGCCCACTTTTTCATGAGGTTGTTTTCTTTTACATGTAAATTTGTTTAAGTTTCTAGCGGGTTCGGGATATTAAGTCTTTGCCAAATGAATAGTTTGCAAAACTTTTCTCCCATTCTGTAGGTTGACTGTTCATTCTGCTGACAGTTTCTTTTGCTAAGAAGCAGCTCATTAGTTTATTTAAATCCTACTTGTCTATTTTGGCTTTGCTGCAATTGCTTTTGGTGTTTTAGTCATAAAGTCTCTGCCTATGCCTATGTCCTGAATGGTATTGCCTAGGTTTTATTCTAGAGTTTTTATGGTTTTAGATCTTACCTTTAATTCTTTAATCCACTTTGAGTTAATTATTGTATAAGGTATAAGGAAGGGTCCAGTTTCTGTTTTCTGCATATGGCTAACTAATTTTATCAGCACCATTGATATTAAATGGGCAATCCCTTCCCCATTTCTTGTTTTTGTCAGGTTTGTCAAAGATCAAATGGTTGTAGATGTGTGGTGTTATTACTGAGGTCTCTGTCCTGTTCCATTGGCCTATATATCTATTTTGTTATATGGGCTCTTTTTTGTTTCCATATGTAATTTAAAGTAGTTTTTTTTTTTTTTTTTTTTTTTTAGTTCTGTGAAGAAAATCATTGGTAGCTTGATGGGAATAGCATTGAATCTCTAAATTACTTTGGGAAGTATGGCCATTTTCATGATATTGATGCTTCCTATCCATGAGGATGGAATGCTTTTCCATTTGTTAGTGTTCTCTCTTATTTCCTTGAGCAGTGTTTGTAGTTGTCCTTGAAGAGGTCCTTCATGTCCCTTATAAATTGTATTCCTGGGTATTATATTTTCTTTGTAGCAATTGTTTATGAGAGTCCACTCATGATTTGGCTCTCTGCTAGTCTATTATTGGTGTATAAGAATGCTTGTGATTTTTGCACATTGAATTTGTATATTGAAATTTTGCTGAAGTTGTTAATCAGCTTAAAGAGTTTTTGGGCTGAGACAATGGGGTTTTCTAAATATACAATCATGTCAGCTGCAAACAGAGATAATTTGAATTCCTCTCTTCCTATTTGAATATGCTTTTTTCTTTCTCTTGCATGATTGCTCTGGCCAGAACTTTCAATACTATGTTAAATAGGATTAGTGAGAGAAGGCAGAAATAATGAAGTTTTTTGAAACCAGTAAGAATAAAGAGACAACATACCAGAATCTCTGAGACACAGCTAAAGCAGTGTTTAGAGGAAAATTTATAGCACAAAATGGCCATATCAGAAAGTGGCAAAAATCTAAAATTGACACCCAAACATCACAATTAAAATAACTGTAATATTAGACTGATCAACTAGACAGAAAATTAACATGGATATTCAGGACTTGAACTCAGCTCTGGACTAAGCTGACTTAAATGACATCTACAGAACTCTCAACTCCAAATCAGAACATACATTCTTCTCAGCACATTGCACTTATTCTAAAAAATTGACTACGTAATTGGAAATAAAACACTCCTCAGAAAATGCAAAAAAATAGAAATCATAACAAACAGTCTCTCAGACCACAGTGCAATCAAATTAGAACTCTGGATTAAGAAACTCACTGAAAACCGCACAACTACATGGAAACTGAACAACCTGCTCCTGAATGACTACTGGTTAAAAAACGAAATTGAGGCAGAAATAAATTCTTTGAAACCAATGAGAACAAAGACACAACATACCACAATCTCTGGGACACACCTAAAGCGGTGTTTAGAGGGAAATTTATAGCACTAAATGCCCACAGGAGAAAGTGGAAAAGTTCTGAAATTGACACTCTAATATCACAATTAAAAGAACTAGAGAAGTAAGAGCAAACAAATTCAAAAGCTAGCAGAAGACATGCAATTACTAAGCTCAGAGCAGAACTGAAGGATACAGAGACACAAATAACCTTTCAAAAAATTCAGTGAATCCAGGAGGTGGTTTTTTGAAATGATTAACAAAATAGATTGACTCTATTAGCCAGACTAATAGAGAAGAGAAGAGAGAAGAATCAAATAGACACAATAAAAAATGATAAAGGAGATATCAACACTAATCCCACAAAAATACAAACTACCATCAAAGAATACTATAAACACCTCTATGCAAATAAACTAGAAAAATCTAGAGGAAATGGATAAATTCCTGGACACACGTATTCTCCCAATACTAAACCAGGAAGAAGCCAAATCCTTGAATAGACCAATAACAAGTTCTGAAATTGAGGCAGTAATTAATAATTTACCAACCAAAAAAAGCCCAGGACCGGACAGATTCTCAGCTGAATTTTACCAGACATACAAAGAGGAGCTGGTACCATTCCTTCTGAAACTATTCCAAACAATAGAAAAAGAGGGACATCTTACTAACTCATTTTATGAGGCCTGCATTATTTTTATTCCAAAATCTGGCAGTGACACAACAAAAAAAGAAAATTTCAGGCCAATATCCCTGACAAACATCAGTGTAAAACTCCTCAATAAAATACTAGCAAACTGAATCCAGCAGCACATTAAGAAGCTTATCCACCACGATCAAGTTGGCATCATCCCTGGGATGCAAGACTGGTTCACCATATGCAAATCAATAAACATAATCCATTACATAAACAGAACCAATAACAAAACCACGATTATATCAATAGATGCAGAAAAGGCCTTTGATGAAATGCAACAGTCCTTCATGCTAAAACCTCTCGATAAACTACATAATGATGGAACATATCCCAAAATAATAACAGCTATTTGTGACAGACCCATAACCAATATCATACTGAATAGGCAAAAGCTGGAAACATTCCCTTTCAATGTCTTTTTAATGCTGATTGGCCTCCTCCCAGGAGGTGGCACTTTTCAGAAAGTATCAGCTGTCCTGGTGCGGAGAGGGATTGATTGTCTGTGGATGGGGCTCTAGAACACCTAAGATTTAGTGCCCTTTGTTTTCTGCTACCAGGGTGGATAGGGACAGATCATCAGATTGGGGTTGGGCTAGGTGTGTCCTAGCTCACACTCTCCTTGGGTGGAGAATCTGGCTGCTGTGGGGAATGGGGGTGAGATTCCCAGGTCACTGGAGTTGTGTACCTAGCAGGATTATGGCTGCCTCTGCTGAGTTATGCAGGTTGTCAGGGATGTGGGGCAAAGCCCGCAGTCACAGCCCTCACACAGCTCCCATGAAAACTGAAGGGCTGGTCTCGCTCCCACCTTGCCTCCCGCAACATCCCTGAGTCTATTTCTAGGTGGAGGGCGAGATGGGTTTGAAAACTTATCCCAGGCTTTCCACTTCCCAGCTGTAAAAGAAAAGAGCTTTAGTTTTTCCTCCTGCCTGTGAAGTCTGCACATCAGATTCACGCCCTCCCCAAATTCTGGCCAGAAGGCTTCTTGTCCCATTCAAATTGTTACCAAGTTCAACTAGAGAATTCTTTCTCTCTGTGGAGTTTTACACCCTGCTCCTCTGGCCACATTCCTGATGGATCTCTGTGTTGCCAGGCAGGATTAGGCTGCTTAGGGACACAGTGAGCTCCCAGGGCCTCTTCACTGCTCCACCCGTGTATTTCACTCGGCTTGGCTCTCTAATTTGACTCAGCTGCAGGTAAAGTCAGGCACTTCTTTCACAAATGGACCTTCAGCTTCTGCAGTGGGGGTGTGTGTTTGTGAGAGGAGGGTCTCCCTTTTCCACTTCCACAGTTGGGGCACTCACGGTATTTGGGGTATCTCTTAGGTCCTGCAGGAGCTGTCCACTTTCTTCAGAGGGTTTATGGATCTTCTCAAGATTGCTGGTTTGTTCTTGCAGTCCATCTGGAGCTAAAATTCACAATTTTAGTTCTGCATGCTGCTCTGTCTGGAGCTGCAATGTAGCCCTGCCTCCCGTCCATCATGATCCCTCAAGCCTCCCCGCATGGAATTATACTTTATATCATACACAAAATTAATTCAAAATGAGTCAAAGACCTAAATTTAGGAGCTAGAATTATTACAATTTTAGAAAAAAAAGGTATTAATCTCCATGAACTTGGGTTAGGCAATATTTTTTAAGATATGACACCAAACATGAAAGCAAATAAAAAAATGAGATAAATTGGACACCATGGAAATTAACATCTTTGTGCTACAAAGGATACCATCAAGAAAATGAAATGACTATCCACAGGATGGAGGACTAGAAGAAAATTTTGGCAAATCCTATCTCTGACAAGGAATGTTTACAACTTAAGAAGAAAAGACATAGAAGCCAAATTTTAAAAGGGCAAAGGGTCTCTGTAGAAATGTCTCCAAAGAATGTATGCCAGTGTCCAATGAACACAGGAAAAGATGATCAACAACATTAGTCATCAGAAAAATGCAAATAAAAGCTACAAGATATTACTTCACACCACTATGATGTTGGCAGTCAAAAAGACAGATAATAGGAGTTGACAAGGATATGGCGATGTTGGAACCATTATACCCTACTAGCAAGAATATAAAATGGTGGTACTTCTCTAAAAAACAATCTGACAGTTTCTCAAAAGGTTAAACACAGAATTACCATATGACTCAGTATTTTCATTTCTAGGTATCCAACAGAAATAAAAACCTATGTCTACACAAAAACTTGTACATAAATATTCATAGCAGCATTATGCAAAACAACCAAATATCTATCAGTTAATTAAAGAAATAAACAAAATGTGGGATGTCTATACCATGGGATGTTATTGGGCAATAAAAATAATAATAAAGGGACATCCAGTTTCTGTTTCCAGATGAATGGAAACAAAAAGTTGCCACTCTGTTTTAACAACAAGTAAAAACTTGGGAAAAAAAACCCTGAAAAAATCAACTCTGCTTAAATCCATAAGAGAAGACAGGTGGCAACCAAACCACTGTGCCCAAAATTCAGGCAGGATTACTAATGTATCAGCACCTTCAGGAATGAATGAACGTGTGGATCATCCTGTTATGCACAGAACCACATCAAATGAGGCTCTTGCAGACAGCAAAGGGAATGTGGAATAGGTAGCAGAAGGGTGTAGTTAGAAATGCCAACTCTGACTATATGATCACTTACAGAAATAAGGGCTGTCATATGTATTAGCATTTCTTTCTTATTTTTTATGAAAATGTTTGTATATATTTTTTCTTCTTATGCTTATCATCTAACATAAGACATAGTAATAATGATTTACTTTATATGTGCATCTATATACATATGTGTAAATATATACACACATATAT